>NC_060125.1:298255518-298561259 GCF_021461395.2 Schistocerca americana
GTGCTGGAGGGTTTCTTGGGGAATGGCAGCCCATTGTTCACGCAGTGTTGCACTGAGGAGAGGCATCGATGTCGGTCGGTTAGATCTCGCACGAAGTCGGCGTTCCAACAATCCCAAAGGTGTTCTATAGGATTAAGGACAGGACTCTGTGCAGGCCAGTCCATTACAAATGATACAAGTGGCTCTGAGCACTACGGGACTGAACATGTGAGGTCACCAGTCCCCTAGAACTTAGAACTACTTAAACCTAACTAACCTAAGGACCTCACACACAACCATGCCCGAGGACGGTAGCGGTCGCACGGTTCCGGACTGAAGCGCCTAGAACTGCTCGGCCACACCGACCGGCAGTCCATTACAGGGTTGGGTATTGTCGTGTAACCATTTCGCCACAGGTTATACAATATGATCAGGTGCTCGATCGTGTTGAAAGATGCAATCGCCATCCCAGAATTGCTCTTCAACACTGGAAGCAAGAAGGTGCTTAAAACATCGATGTAGGCGTGTGCTGTGATAGTGCCACGCAAAACAAGGGGTGCAAGCGCCCTCCATGAAAAATACGACCACACCATAACACCACCGCCTCCGAACTTTACTGTTGGCACTACACACGCTAGCAGATGACGTTCACCAGGCCCCCGTCATTCCCAGACCCTGTCATCGGATCGCCACCGTGATTCTCCAATCCACACTACGTTTTCCACGATTCAATCGTCCAATGTTTACGTTCCTTACACCAAGCGAGTCGTCATTTGGCATTTACTACCGTGATGTGTGGCTTATGAGCAGCCGCTGGACCATGAAATCCATGTTTTCTCAGCTCCCGCCTAACTGTCGTAGTGGATTCTGATACAGTTTGGAATTCCTGTGTGATGGTCTGGATAGATGTCGGCCTATTATACATTACGACCCTGTTAAACTGTCGGCGGTCTCTGTCAGTCAACAGACAAGATCGGCTTGTACGCTTTTGTGCTGTACGTGTCCCTTCACGTTTCCGCTTCACTATCACATAGGAGACAATAAACCTAGGGATGTTTATGAGTGTGGGAATATCGCGTACATACGCATGACACAAGTGACACCCAATCACCTGACCACTTTCGAAGTCCGTGAGTTCAGCGGAGTGCTCCGTTCTGCTCTCTCACGATGTGTAGTGACTACTAAGGTTGCCGATATGGTGTACGTTGCAGTAGGTAGCAGCACAATGCACCTAATAAGAAAAACGTATGTTTTTGGGGGTGTCCGGATACTTCTGATCACATAGTATTTGCCGTACATCTCAAGAGGGCATATTGAACATCTATAAAAGGTACGAAAATTCATTGTATATGTTTATTAGTTTCTGAACCGTAAAATTACTACTAGTTCACCAAAGGTTATTAATCTCAATCAGTACACAAAATGTAAAGTGGAAGTAGGTGCCAAGGAATAACTGGTGAAATTACACACAACTTTGAGTAATACTCTTTATTCAAATTTGGTGCAAGACTTAACGATATTAAAAAAAAATCATTTAATAAATAAGTCACAATTTACAATAGGAAAGGACTTTTAAATTATTAAATTATTACAAAAAAATTTCACGCCAGTAAAAGGCAAGTATAGGCAAGCAATTTAACGTATACAACGCGACGCTGTATAATATTTCAAGCCCAACTAAACTACAGGTGTATTTCACTCCATTCATTAAATGGCGCAGAATCTAACTTGTCTGCAGCATATAAAGACAATCCTGTTTACAAAAGTTCTCAAACTAGAAAAACCAAAACGCATGAGTCATGCACACGGGGGGACATTTACAGTTAATAACATTAAAATTTCCAAAATATATATAAAAAAACAAAGTTTACAAATTTCTGCCAGTTAACTTACGACAAACACACACGCTCGCCGGGTAGGACTTGCGAACTTGGCAAACTTTTGCATGACAAGAAAACACACTAATAGCCAACTACCTGTATAAAACACATAAGCACGCTTAGTAAAAGCCTTAAAAAGTACTGAATTGAAAAAACACACAACAGTTTTTGCTGACTAGAAACAATATAAAAAATCCACTACGGCGTACATTAACCTTGCTTGATTATAGACTAATATACATAAACACAAATTTACGTAAGTTACAGCTTCCAGATGAGCAGGAATTCGTTATGCAATTGACTAGTTCTTACCACGAGGCAAAAGGAATTTTTCTTCTTTCTTAGAGTAAGTTTTACACGTGAGTCTAGTAATACTAGTTATGGCAGGCGAGAGAATGGATCAGGTCTTAGTGCTTGCATTTTAAACAGTACAGTCATTGGTGCCTTACACTTTCACAGACATGGCAGAGACTAATAGTCGAATAAACCTGTAGGTAAGTTGGGAGGGGAAAGAAGCAATCCGAACCACAGATTTACTCTGACTCCCCCCCTTTCGTCCTCAGAAGTGGACAAACGGACCACCCTTTCTAATATTACCATCTTCCCGCGGATGGGCAGGCGAGAATGAATGGCGGGAAACCTCCCAAAAAATACGGCTGGTATAATTAACAAGAATGAGTAAATTGAATTCAATTAAACTTCATAAAATCTGTTAACCATCAATACTCAACTTCTGGTGCGTTACGACTCCCAGGACTGAACCAACACTGAACCAACACTGAACAGCACAATGCTCTGCCGAACCACCCGCTGCCAGCCGTTTCAACGGACGCAGGAAAGCGCGCCGATTTTCAGAACCTCCTCGCCGGTCGACAGCATGCGGCCGAACTACAGATTAGGCCCCTTGTGGACCCACGCTCAGGAAGATTCCTTTCGCGACGAGCAGTTAACGCCCCATACCACGGAGCCGCTGCTCACGACGCTTACGCTGATGTCCCTCTAGCACTGGGAGAGAAGTCGCTTCTTGATGCCCCCAATGCCAACTCTCCACGAGAGCCCATACAGCCACTTCTTAAACCCACGCGAAAAGCCCACTTTTCCCCTTTCCCGCTAGAGGGAGACACCGAACCCTTCAATTGCGACAATGGTGCCACCGCCACAAAACGGAGGGCGACTGCTTCACGCTAGGGGCTGCGGCGCGCCTTTCAAAGCTCACTTTACTACGACCCAGTGAACTCTTTAATAATCACAATTTAGCGAACTTTTTTTGGGGCAGATACTCCGTAGCTCCGAATCGTAGAAAAAATAGTCGTCGGAAAACTTCTACATCTTCATCTACGCCCCATACCACGGAGCCGCCGCTCGCGCCGCTTACGCTGATGCCACGGTCTGCGTGCTGTCCTTCTAGCACCGGCAAAGAAGTGGCTTCTTGATGCCCCCGACTGTCAACTCTTCACGAGAGCCCATACAGCCACTTCTTAAACCGACGCGAACATCCTACTGTTCCCCCTTTCCCGCTAGAGCAGGCTCGTCCAAACTGTGCCCCTGGGGCGCTAGCGCCCGCCATCGCCCGCGGCCAGCGCCCCGGGCGAATTCATATGTTGTCGCAGTGGCCGAGCCGTGTCGTTTAGCTGACCGTGCGGGCCGAACGACCGCCCGCCGGGCCTCTCGACCTTATACCATTGTAGGACAACCACGGGTTTGGATATTTTTCTAGCCGTGGAAAACATGTTCGAGTCAATGGGTTTAAAATGGTAACGCCTGGCCATTGTAACAACGGATGGAGCCCCTGCGCTACGAGGGATACGCACTGGATTTCTGAGTTACGTCACATCTTAAATGGCTGAAGTGGCTGTTCCTTATTCGCGGCAGTCCATCGTCTGATACACCAGGAGGCACACTGTGCGATGATTGCCAACATAAAAAATGTTATGGACACAGTTCTTCGAACAGTTAATTATCCTCGATCGCATGGACTCACACATGTCCAATTTAAAGAATTTCTGCCTGATATCGAAGCGGAATACCCGGACATCTCCCGCGCCCGGGTTCCCGGGTTCGATTCCCGGCGGGGTCAGGGATTTTCTCTGCCTCGTGACGACTGGGTGTTGTGTGATGTCCTTAGATTAGTGAGGTTTAAGTAGTTGTAAGTTCTAGGGGACTGATGACCATAGATGTTAAGTCCCATAGTGCTCAGAGCCATTTGAACCATTTGAACCCGGACATCCCCTACCACACCGAAGTAAGATGGCTGAGCAGAGGAAAGGTGATTCATCGGCTTTTCTCCTTGAAGAGTGAAATAAATACCTTTTTGAAATGAAAGGACGTCCAGAAGAATTACTTTGTGATCCTAAGTGGGTGGCGAATTTGGGTTTTTTGAGCGACCTTACTGGTCATTTAAATACTTTGAACATTTCACTCCAAGGCGAAAATCACTCTGTTGCTGATTTACTGCAGACGATTCAAGCATTTAAAAAAAAACTTATTTTGTGGGGAAAACAGTTGCGCGAAAAGAATTGTGGATACTTTCCTGGACTAGACAGTGTGGATTTTTCAGATTATGTTCAAATCATTTGCGAATTACAAGAACAGTTTGAAAACAGATTCTTGGAAATAAGTGAGCTTCAACCGGCCTTATATATATATATATATATTTGTTCGCCCGTTTTCCCTTCGGGTAGAGAACGTCTCACAAGTGCTTCAACTAGAGCTGGTTGACCTGCAGTGCGATATCCGCCTGAAGAACCGCTTTCTTATGTGTAAAACTTTGGACGACTTCTACAGATGTCTTCCACGAGAGAAATATCCTCTTTTGCACAAGCACGCGGCCAAATTTCTCTCAATGTTTGGTTCTACGTATATTTGTGAGCGCTTTTTCTCTCTTTTAAAGCTTGCTAAAAGTAAGAACCGTTCGTTACTTGGCAATAAAAATTTGACTAATTCTTTGAGGTTAGCAGTCTCACGGAATATTGTACCAAACCTAGACAAAATCGTTACCTCGAAAAAGAAAAACGTGTAAAATGTTAATTGTCGTCTTTAACCATGTTGACTGTAAGAATTAAAGAGCTTTATAACCTTAATTCTATTTTTAATAAGTTTTCAAACTTGGTCAGTTAAAACTATTATGCACAAAATAGCAAACTAAGGATCCGATTTCTAAACTCTGAAAAGGGATACAAAAAGCTGTAGCACGAAGTACAACAAAAAACATTTACTTGTAACTACTAACACTAATAATGAGACACTATATCCCTTTCATAAAACTATTTCTAAAATAGAATACTTTGTTTACTTTGGATCAGACCGCGGGACTGTCCGGCGCAGAGCAGTGCTGTGCGGTGTTACTCGCTCCGCAGCTATCTCTCTCTCTCTCTCTCTCTCTCTCTCTCGCTCGCTCGCTCGCTCCCATGGCGACACTAGCGACACACGGTCGCGGACGGGGCGCTGAACTATACTGCCTTGCGCCCGCGGGGCGCGGGTGCGCCCGCCGGGCGCAATTCTTGGGTGAGCCTGCGCTAGAGGGAGACACCTAAACCTTCAATTGCGACAACGGCGCCACCGTCAGAAAACGGATGGCGACTACTTCACGCTACGCGCTGCGGCGCGCTTTTCAAAGCTAACTTTACTACGGCTCAGTTTCAGAAATAGAGACGTGGCAAATCGGATGATTCTTTTTGATGCACCCTATATATTGCCGAAATTTCACTACTGTACATGTTTTGGTGTTGCGCTCTTTTTCATTCATATATATACACTAAGATGGTATCTGGTCTTTCGAACATGTCCGAAAGAACAGATACCATCGGTGACCATGCAGCTCGTTAGAATCAAATTACAATGAAATGAACACCCTTAGCTGCTTACAGGCGTTGACATACGTCAACGGGGACAGATGAAAATGTGTGCCCCAACCGGGACTCGAACCCGGGATCTCCTGCTTACATGGCAGACGCTCTATCCATCTGAGCGACCGCTCATACGTTGAGAATGTGGGTTTCGCGAGAGGCATGCCAGAGATAAATCCCTGCAGTCGCGCTATCCTCTGTGTCCTCGGTGGCTCAGATGGATGCCGGCACGGTAGCTCAGCGTGTTCGGTCAGAGGGTTTAGCGACCCTCTGTAATAAAAAACTGAGTAAACGGATCAACGAACAACCTGAACAATTGTCATCGGACGTCCGCCACGAACAAATTCAACGAACAATATAGATCAAAATGTAATAAATAAAAAAAAAAAAAGATGGATAGAGCGTCTGCCATGTAAGGAGGAGATCCTGGGTTCGAGTCCCGGTTGGGGGACACATTCATCTGTCCCCGTTGACGTATGTCAACGCCTGTAAGCAGCTAAGGGTGTTCATTTCATTGTAATCTCACTTTTTCATTCAGTGTATTTTTCCACTTCGTACCTCTGCTGTCGTAGATTAACAGAATACGTAACATGCGAAAGGGTAAGTGGCGTGTGGCTGTGCGCAGGCAGCAGGAGCGGCACCTGGGCCTGGTGAACGCGTCGGCGGCGGCGGCGGCGCCGGCGGGTCGGCTGCGGCGGGCGCCGGCCGGGCCGGTGTCGGTGCGGCTGCTGGAGGCGGCGCCGCTGGCCGGCGACGACGCGCCGCTGCGCCTCGTGTACGCCGTCAGCGTGGGCGGCCGGCCCGTGCCCGCCGTCGCCGCCGCCTACGACATGCGGCTGCTCTCCGACGCCGAGGTGTCCGCCGAGCTGGGCATGCCCGTGCTCACCAAGGCAGAGCGTGAGTCCGCGCCTCGGCCACATCCCGCTGCCGCCGCTACTGTCCGCAGCCTGGCTTCTGCACTCACACACCGCGCCGCCCACGCTTCTCACGACGCTACGAGGAAAATGCTGTACGCTTCACCAACTGTCACGTCTCCTGATTCACTGAGTAGAAAGCAACTGGCACTATTGCATCTCAAATGTTCAAATGTGTGTGAAATCTTACGGGACTTACGTGCTAAGGTCAGCAGTCCCTAAGCTTACACACTACTTAACCTAAATTATCCTAAGGACAAACACACACACCCATGCCCGAGTGAGGACTCGAACCTCCGCAGGGACCAGCCGCACAGTCCATGACTGCAGCGCCTTAGACCGCTCTACTAATCCCGCCCAGCCTATTAATCTCATTTTTCTCTAGGGTCACCAGTCCTCTGACTAGTTTGATATGTTCTCCTGTAGCACTTACATCCCACGTGCTCAATTATTTACTGGATATATTCAAATCTTTGTCTTTACCTACAGTTTTCAAAACTCTAGAGCTGCCTCTTATCGGCCGCTGTGGCCTAGCGGTTCTAGGCGCTTTAGTCCGGAACCGCGCTGCTGCTACGGTCGCAGGTTCGAATCCTGCCTCGGGCATGGATGTGTGTGGTGTCCTTAGGTTAGTTAGGTTTAAGTAGGAGGGTCACTCCAAAAGAAATGCACACTATTTTTGTAAAAATACAGTTTTCATTCTGCATGTGTGAAAGTTTTACAGTGTGTAGATACATCCTTCCCGCTTGTTTTCGACTTAGTCCAACGCGTTCTCGTTAGTGCCGCCGTCACAGCATGTCTTTAAGATGGCTGCTACACTTGACGTTCGTCAGAAACACGTCTTCACGCCACAAGTGGCCCGTCGGGACCATCCGACCGCCGTGTCATCCTCAGTTGAGGATGCGGAAAGGAGGGCGTGTGGTCAGCACACCGCTCTCCCGGTCGTTATGATGGTGTTCTTTGACCGGAGCCGCTACTATTCGGTCGAGTAGCTCCTCAATTGACATCACGAGGCTGAGTGCACCCCGAAAAATGGCAAAAGCCCATAGCGGCTGGATGGTCACCCATCCAAGCGCCGGCCACGCCAGACAGTGCTTAACGTCGGTGATCTCACGGGGACCAGTGTATCCACTGCGGCAAGGCCGTTGTCCTCAGAAACAACCTGCTGCCATAAAATTCCTATGCTGTGAAAACGAGACAGTGGCAAACATCCACAAGAGATTGAAAAAGGTGTATGGAGTTCCTGCTATCGATCGCAGTACAGTTAGTCGGTGCGCAAGTAGGTTACGTGATGAAAGCGGGCACAGCAATATTGAGGATTGTCCTCGCAGTGCCGGCTGTTGTGGCCGAGCAGTTCTAGGTGCTTCAGTCTGGAACCGCGCGACCGCGACCGCTACGGTCGCAGGTTCGAATCCTGCCTCGGCCATGGATATGTGTGATGTCCTTAGGTTAGTTAGGTTTAAGTAGTTCTAAGTTCTAGGAGACTGATGACCTCAGATGATAAGTCCCATAATGCTCAGAGCCATTTGAACCTTTTTTTTTTTTCCTCGCAGCGGGAGACCTCGTACTGCACACACTCCAGACAATGTGCAGAGAATTAACGAATTGGTTACTGCTGACAGACGCATCACAGTGAGCGAATTGTCACGCTACGTTGAGATAGGGGAAGGAAGTGTTTCCAGAATACTGAAAGTGTTGGGGTTAAAAAAGATTTGTGCCAGGTGGGTTCCAAGGATGTTGACAGTGGCTCACAAAGAAACAAGAAAAACGGTATACAGCGAACTTTTGGAACAGTAGGAGAATGGTGGAGATGAATTTCTTGGAAGAATTGCAACAGGGGATGAAACATGGCTCCATCATTTTTCACCAGAGACGAAGAGGCAATCAATGGAGTGACATCATGCAGATTCACTCAAGAAAAAAAAAAGTTCAAAACCACACCTTCTGCTGGAAAAGTTACGGGTATGGCTACGGTGTTTTTCGATTCCGAAGGACTCTTGCTTGTGGACATCATGCCAAGTGGAACCACCATAAATTCTGATGCATACGTGACGACACTGAAGAAACTTCAAGCTCGACTGAGTCCTGTTCGACCACATCGGCAAAAGCAGGACGTTTTGCTGTTGCACGACAATGCACGGCCACATGTCAGCCAAAAAACCGTGGAAGCCATCACAAAACTCGGATGGACAACACTGAAACACCCGCCTAACAGTCCTGACCTGGTTCCATGTGACTATCATCTCTTTGGGAAGCTGAAAGACTCTCTTCGTGGAACGAGGTTTGAAGATGATGACTCCCTTGTGCACGCTGCCAAACAGTGGCTCCAACAGGTTGATCCAGAATTTTACCGTGCGGGTATACAGGCGCTGGTTCGACGGTGGCGTAAGGCAGTTGAGTGGGATGGAAATTATGTGGAGAAGTGAAAATATTATTCCTAAAGGATGTATGTACACACTGTAAAACTTTCAAACATGTAGAATAAAAGATGGCTTTAAAAAAAATTGTGTGCATTTCTTTTGGAGTGACCCTCGTAGTTCTAGGTTTAGGGGCCCGATGACCTCAGATGTTAAGTCCCATAGTGCTTAGAGCCATTTGAAGCATTTTTTTTTACCGTGGAACGCTGATAACGCATTTCCTATCACCCTGTACTGTTTTCTTGTCACTATTTTCCATATATTTCATTCCTTGGCGATTCTGGGGAGTACATCCTCAGATGCCACTAGCACACCAAATTTTCAACACGCTGCTATAGCACCCATTTCAAACGACTCTATTCCCTTCTTTACTCCGATGACAGTTTTGAAATAATGAGGACATTTTGCGGTGTCGGTAATTTTCGCAGCAAAATAGTCGAAGATTTTTTCCTGATTTTTTTTTTTCCCAGGTTGGACGTATCTCTGCTTATCATTTGTGGTCGGTGGCGGTGCACTTCGTTGGACGTCGTAAAATAATGAGATGCGAATTGTATCCTGCAGTCGAATGTAAAAGCTATACCGATTTTATTCATAAAACTATAAGAAAATATAGTAATGGTTCTTTGCATATTCTTTAATACGATAATTTCGTTCGAGAGGTTAGTTGAATCTGTACTGGACTGTTGTTCAAGAGCTAATATTTTGGCTTTAACTTCCAGTAGATCTGGACTAGTTAAAGCACCAAATACAGTACGAAGGATACTCCCTCCAAAATCAAACCAGGAACGTTTTCGCCTAATTAAAGTTTTGTATGGCAAAGCTTAAAAAAACAGTAAATCTCTTGTTCATAATTAGGAAATGTAGACTCTATCTGCATTTTGGCTGTGATCCAGTTATTACACTAAGATGTACCCATTTCCAAAATTGTATCATTACCTTAACAGAACGAATTAGATAAATTTGCTTCTTACCGAATTGAACTGCTGCTGGATTTCACTCAGATTGTACTTGAGTACAAGTTTGGCATTACTTGTTGAAACTACCATATTTGATCGGGGTGCAAACAAAACACCTGTACTCTGTGGTACTATTACTACAGCATTAGTAGAATACGCTATCATAGCAAACATTAGAATAAAAATGAACATGGTTAATTAGTTCTAAATACTAGAGATAACAATGAACATAAAGTAAATGAGTTTCTTGTGATAACCTGTGTAATAAAAGGTTTAGTTCCACTTGTGCATTCGTGTAATAGCTTCAATACTAAATTTTCACAACACATTCACATAAGCACAAGGCTGAAATAAACACACGCATTGCACTCTCACACACTACACACGTTTACGCAGATTGTAGGGGTGTCTGGAACAGGATCGCTCGGAACGTGGCGGTGCCTCGGCCTCGAAGTCTGGACTGCGAACGCACGATTCTCGCTTCCTGGGTTTGAGAACAGCAGGTCTGCCTCTCGGTCGGTCCTCGTCATCTTGCAATGCTACAGGAAATCTACCCAGAAATGGCTTTACACGATTGACATGAATGACAATCGAACGAAAGGGCAATTGGAGCTTAAGAGTGACTGGCGACAACACCTCCAAGATGGTCCTTTCCAACACTTCTGAAGCTTTTTGACTTGATTCTTCTTTAACACCACGTTGCTCAGATACACAAGATCTCCATCTCGATACTGTGGCACTGCTGCTTGGCGGTCGTGTTGTCTTGCTTGCTGAAGAAAGGATTGATGATTTCGCTGTTCCACTCCCTTCCACGCTACCTTTAGCTTCCATGCTAGGTCCCTTACGTGTTCATTGCTGATGACGGCAGTCGATCGTGCAAAGTCCAAGGGCGAATGCATCTTTTTTCCGTAGACGATCTCATATGGACTTAGGCCAGTTGAGCAGTGCATTTTGCACTGTAACAACTTACCAAGTATGGTAAACAGACATCCCAATTGTGTTTGCTGCTCACATAATGGATAACCATTTTAATAATTGTTCTGTGGACTCGCTCGACTCTTCCATTTCCTTCAGAGTGTGCTGGTGTAGTCCTTAACTGAGTTACACTCCTGGAAATTGAAATAAGAACACCGTGAATTCATTGTCCCAGGAAGGGGAAACTTTATTGACACATTCCTGGGGTCAGATACATCACATGATCACACTGACAGAACCACAGGCACATAGACACAGGCAACAGAGCATGCACAATGTCGGCACTAGTACAGTGTATATCCACCTTTCGCAGCAATGCAGGCTGCTATTCTCCCATGGAGACGATCGTAGAGATGCTGGATGTAGTCCTGTGGAACGGCTTGCCATGCCATTTCCACCTGGCGCCTCAGTTGGACCAGCGTTCGTGCTGGACGTGCAGACAGCGTGAGACGACGCCTCATCCAGTCCCAAACGTGCTCAATGGAGGACAGATCCGGAGATCTTGCTGGCCAGGGTAGTTGACTTACACCTTCTAGAGCACGTTGGGTGGCACGGGATACATGCGGACGTGCATTGTCCTGTTGGAACAGCAAGTTCCCTTGCCGGTCTAGGAATGGTAGAACGATGGGTTCGATGACGGTTTGGATGTACCGTGCACTATTCAGTGTCCCCTCGACGATCACCAGTGGTGTACGGCCAGTGTAGGAGATCGCTCCCCACACCATGATGCCGGGTGTTGGCCCTGTGTGCCTCGGTCGTATGCAGTCCTGATTGTGGCGCTCACCTGCACGGCGCCAAACACGCATACGACCATCATTGGCACCAAGGCAGAAGCGACTCTCATCGCTGAAGACGACACGTCTCCATTCGTCCCTCCATTCACGCCTGTCGCGACACCACTGGAGGCGGGCTGCACGATGTTGGGGCGTGAGCGGAAGACGGCCTAACGGTGTGCGGGACCGTAGCCCAGCTTCATGGAGACGGTTGCGAATGGTCCTCGCCGATACCCCAGGAGCAACAGTGTCCCTAATTTGCTGGGAAGTGGCGGTGCGGTCCCCTACGGCACTGCGTAGGATCCTACGGTCTTGGCGTGCATCCGTGCGTCGCTGCGGTCCGGTCCCAGGTCGACGGGCACGTGCACCTTCCGCCGACCACTGACGACAACATCGATGTACTGTGGAGACCTCACGCCCCACGTGTTGAGCAATTCGGCGGTACGTCCACCCGGCCTCCCGCATGCCCACTATACGCCCTCGCTCAAAGTCCGTCAACTGCACATACGGTTCACGTCCACGCTGTCGCGGCATGCTACCAGTGTTAAAGACTGCGATGGAGTTCCGTATGCCACGGCAAACTGGCTGACACTGGCGGCGGCGGTGCACAAATGCTGCGCAGCTAGCGCCATTCGACGGCCAACACCGCGGTTCCTGGTGTGTCCGCTGCGCCGTGCGTGTGATCATTGCTTGTACAGCCCTCTCGCAGTGTCCGGAGCAAGTATGGTGGGTCTGACACACCGGTGTCAATGTGTTCTTTTTTCTATTTCCAGGAGTGTATTTGCATGAGCTTACAAGTCAGTTTAAGTAATTCACTCATAGAATTCGTTCCTTGATCACTAATTATAGTGGTGATCCAAACTTAAGAATCCATTCTTTAGCAAAAACTTCAGTTTCAGCGCTCTGATCAGTATTGATATCATGAGAAGGTATCTAGAGAAATGATCTAACATTGTCAATATGTATTTGTTTCCATCTTTAGTCTTAGGCAACGGTCCTACGACAATCTAGTCCCAATCGTTCAAATGGTTCACTTGTCTCTGGCAGTTCTTGCAATGGTGCTATACTTTTTCCCACATTATTTCGTCTGTTACAGGAATCACATTGTGAAACAAACTCTAAAACGTCAGCTTTGCGGATAGGCCACCAAAACATTTGAGCTGTTTTAATGTTTGTTGCCTTTTTACCGCAATGTCCTGATAATGAATAATCATGTTGTTCCCTCATTATTTGCTCTTTCTGGAATAACTAGTGATTTTGTATAATAATCCATCTATTTCAACAAAACGTTGATCATTTTTCCATAATTTGCATTGTGGATCTTCTTCTTCAGCTGCCTTTAACTCTTATTGTCGACATATTGTAACACAAACACCGACTTTTCGACTCATTGCATCAGCATTCACATGTTGTTTACCAGGTCAGTTAATAAACTTAAATTGGTACACACTCAATCTTAATGCCCATCTTGTTAATCTGGAACTTGGATCCTCTAAGCTCAATAACCATTTAAGTGCGGCATGATCTGTAATAACTGCAAATTCTCTTCCTGTTAAGAAACATCTTTTATGTGTTATACCAAAAAACAAAGCACAGAGCTCCTTCTCAATAGTAGTATAATTACATTCTGCTTTGTTTAATTGTCTGGATGCAAATGAGATTGGATGTTCATGACCATCAACTTCTTGAGACGAGATTGCACCTATGGCAAAATTGGAAGCATCTGTGGAAAGAATAAAAGGTTTACTGAAATCCGGATATGCTAACACTGGGGCTGTGGTTAGAGCAGTTTTAAGTTCTTCTGTTTCCTTTTTGCACTGTGTTGACCAATTAAATGTGGCTCATTTCTTCAATAGCTGTGTCATTCAACGTGCTATTTTCGCATAACCGGCTATAAATCGTCTGTAGAAATTTGATAATCCCAAGAATGATTGTAGTTCTTTCAATTTATGTGGTTCAGGAAAATTCTTTACATCTTCAATTAATTTTGGATCAGGTCAAACACCTTCACTGGTTATAACATGACCAAGATAGTTAACTTTACTTTGTGCAAAATGACATTTATCTATTGATAAAGACAGGTTTGCGCTTCTTATACGCTCAAAAACAGCTTGTAGTCTCTCAGTATGCTGCTTCATGTTTTCACCAAAAATTATTACATTATCTAGGTAAACAAGTGCTTGTGTTGGGGGTGAGCCCTCGTAAAACTGAATCCATCAGGCGTTGAAATGTAGATGCTGTTACAAATGAAGTTTTTGCTTGATCATCTGGATGCACTGTTAAATGGTGATAACCACTTGTTAAATCACATACTGAAAAAAATCGACATCTGCCCAAGTAATCCAAGGTTTACACTAAATTTGGTAAGGAGTAAATGGCGGGTGTGGTCACAGCATTCAAAGATCGGTAATCAACACAAAAACGGAACTGTGGTTCTCCAGAAATTGATTTCTTCTTTACAATTACAACAGGAGAATACCACGATGGGTCTGAAGGATCTCTTGGTTTTATAAGTCCGGCTTCTGATTGTTCTTTAACCGTGTCTTCTACCAACTCTCTTTGACTAAATGGTATTCGATAAGGTTTCCGTGTGATTGGGGCTGCATTCCCTGTATGAATACTATGCTGAACTAAATGAGTGACTGGTAAATTTGCACGTTCTCGGAATAAATTTGCATACTCCAACAAAACAGGCGCTAAAATCGTCTGTTCACCAGCTGTCAAATGTTCTATCTTCTTCCAAATCTTGCGCTTTATTTCATTATTAACTTCGTCTTCTCGTTGCAGTTTTGCGGTACTGTTACCAAAATCTGTGTTTACAACTGCAGCGTTTGGAATTTGTTTTACGTCACTTTTACTCGATACTTCAGCAACTTTCGTTCATGACAAAACAACATCCTCATTGCTCATATTCGTTATTGTAACCGGGGCTTTTGCGACATTCTGCTGCTCTCACCATTCTAGCAACATAACAATGCATTGAATCCAGTAACTCACTTTTCTCGGATCGCTCAATTAATAACAAAGTTCCTTCCTTGCATCGGGGTGACTTAACTTCAACGTAGATTGTCTTTCGTGCTCGCTTGGGAATTTGTTGAGGCTGATCAATTTGAACATCGACTCGGACGGTTTGAACTGATGCATCGTTTGGGCGGTCTATTCCCACGACGTCAGTATTGTTGCTTCTTTGAGTACGATCTGAAGAACAGTTTCCTAAGTTGTAGTTGCTACGGCCTAGTCTGATCTTTCTTTCTGCGACAAATATATCTGCCTCGTTAGCGGACAAGAAATCAAATCCAAGTACACAGTCATAACGCGTTTCGTTATTTGAAACTACTTGCACCCTTGCTGTGTATTTATCTTTATCTTTATTTTCACCTTCATCTTGTCTTTGGGCAAGAATTAATTCTACTTCAACTTCTCCATAGTGAAGCAGTTTTCCTCCGCTTAACCCTCGCACTTTTAATAACGGCGGTTTCAGTTTATCCCGACTATCTATGCCACACCACATTAATGAGGTCTGTGCTTCTGTGTTAAAAAGTAGTTTGATGTTTCTTCCACGATATAAGCACCTACCACGAAGTCATTTTCGGTCTGATTTTCACTGGAACGTACAGGAATCACTGTATCTGGTGAGGGGCGGACGGAGTGGTGGCCCGTACGTCCCCGCACTCGTTTAAAGCTCCTGCAGATGGTCTGTTGTTCGCATTACTTTTCTTCTTGTTGCGACAATCTCTCGAAACATGACCCTGCATCCCGCAATGATAGCAGATCCGATTCTCTTTACAATCCTTATGCTTGTGACCCAGCTGCCGGCCGTTGTGGCTACGATGTCCCTAGGTTAGTCAGGTTTAAGTAGTTCTAAGTTCTAGGGGACTGATGACCTCAGGTGTTAAGTTCCATAGTGCTCAGAGGCATTCGAACCATTTTGTGACCCAGCTTATTGCATCTGTAGCATTGTACTTTTGTGTTGAAAACTCTGCATTCTCGTTTCTGCATCTCATTCGGTCGTCTTAGTGCTTCAACGAAACCAACAGCTGATTCTACTGCTTCCTGAAACGTTTTACATCGTGCCAATCGAACAACTTTGCTTACTTGAACTCTGCGAACCCATGAATGAATGTGTCCAAGGCTCTCTGGTCGGCTTCGAACAACTGAATGCGATTTTCATTTTCATCTTCTACTAACTCGTTACGTTTGAGGGTATATGTTTCGAATTCTGTCGGCAATGTCGGCGAACTCCTCGACAGATTCGTCTCGTCGCATTCGCAAACTTTGAAGCTGCTCTCTGTAAAATCTGATCATGTTTTTACGTTTAAATATCTGAACAACAACCATTCTAAACTCATTGTAGTCTTCTGTTTTCAGGCAAGTAGGCTCCACGCTAATGAAATCTTGTGCTGCTCGCTGAGTTCTTAATTTGGCAACCACTAGCTTATCGGAATCTGTCCAGGATCCCAACAGGGCGGCACCTTCATTTTTACGAAAACACACTTTCACATCATCTTCGGGTTTCCCGATAAACACCGGTACTGATGGCAATAATGAAATACTCTTTATTCTAGTTGTACCTGTACTGCATGATCTATCAATTGACAAGTATTTCGGAATGTTACGCTCGCTTCTTTCTGCTTTTAACTGCCGTATCTCGTCTTTCAGTTCATTAATAACAGTTTGTAGATCGCCAACGTTACTCGGACTGGATTGCGACATTTCCCAGGAGACGATACATTTAAACAGTGGGATGGTTTCACATAATGTGAATATGTATTAGCAGCAGTTACTCGTGACAAATGAAAATTTCTGCCTGACCAGGACTCAAACAAGATTTTCCCGCTTGTCACGAGGGGTGCCTTAACCACAATTTTTTTTCTGGTAAAGAGAACAACCCGTCACTATTTATTTTGCACAATTGGTTCCTCGTGGTAAGCAAACAACAATAACATAATGATATACAAAACAGGAGAAGATCGCCCTCCCCACAGGACAAACATAAAGGGCGCGCACCCGCGACTGCATACGATTAGTTACAAGTTGATCTCCTTGTCCTGCATGCGAGGTCCTTGCACGTCGTCTCGAAGAAAAATGACGTGTGGTCGCTGTCATTGGTCCTGTGCTGAGGGTCAGACATTTACTATGAAGTTACCTTCTCATACCCCAGCACGGGGAGAGTTCAAGAAAACAGTGCCTAAAAAATTGGCGTAATATTGCCGATATCGCGTTTGGTTCTGAAGACGAGTTAAACGCTTCTGCAGAAAAACCAGAAAATCAGGTTTGATGTTGTGACCATCTCGGAAGAGATAAGATATCGACATTCCATTGACCCACGTCACGACATTAGTCGTAGTTCTGGGGGAAAGTGACTCATCTGGAAACAAAAGTGGCTATGAGACTACTGTATATGGGGTCGTGCTAAGAAGAAATGCAAGCATTTTTCTCATCAACTGCCACGTCTCCGCAGAATATCCGCACTCCAGGCGTTGCACATCAGTGTCAAAATGGAGAGTTGGCCATGTTAATAGTATGGAGCCTTTGCTACGTCATATGTTTCTTGCCCTCCCCCCCCCCTCCCCCGGCCCCTCAATGAACCATGGACCTTGCTGTTTGTGTGGAGGCTTGCGGCTCACAGTGACACAGATAGCCGTACCATAGATGCAACCACAACGGAGGGGTATTGTTGAGAGGCCAGATAAACGTGTCGTTCTTGAAGAGGGGCAGCAGCCTTTTCAGTAGTTGCTAGGTCAACAACCTGGATGATTGACTGATCTGGCCTTGTAACACAAACCAAAACGGCCTTGCTGTGCTGGTACTGCGAATGGCAGAAAGCAAGGGGAAACTACAGCCGTAATTTTTCCCGGGGTCATGCAGCTCTACTGTATAATTAAATGGTGATGGCGTCCTCTTGGGTAAAATATTCCGGAGGTAAAACAGTCCCCCATTCGAATGTCCGGGCGAGGATTATCCTGGAGGATGTCGTTGTCAGGAGAAATAAAACTGGCGTTTTGCTGATCGGAGTGTGGAATTTCAGATCCCTTAATCGGCCAGGTAGATTAGAAAATTTAAAAAGGGAGATGGATAGGTTAAAGTTAGATATATCGAGAATTAGTGAAGTTTGGTGCCAAGAGGAGCAAGACTTCTGCTCAGGCGAATACAGGGTTATAAATAAAAAATCAAGTAGTGGTAATGCAGGAGTAGGCTTAATAATGAATAACAAAATAGGAACACGGATAAGCTACTATGAACAGCGCACTCAACACATTACTGTACCCCAGACAGACACAAAGCCCACACCCACCACAGTAGTACAAGTTTGTATGCAAACTAGCTTAACAGATGATGAGGAAATTGAAGAAATGTGTGATGAAATAAAATAAATTATTCAGACAGTTATGGGAAACGAAAATTTAATAGCCTTGCTGGACTGGAATTCGACAGAAGGAAAAGGAAGCGAGGAAAATGTAGAAGATGAGTATGCGCTGGGGGGAAAGGAACAAAAGAGGAAGCCGTGAGGTACAATTTTGCACAGAGCATAATTTAATCAGAGCTAACAATTGGTTTGAGAATCATGAAGGAAGGTTGTGTAGGTGGAAGAGACCTGGAGACATCGGGAAGTTTCAGATTGATTATATAATGGTAAGACAGAAATTTTGGAACCATGTTTTAAATTGTAAGACTTTTCAGGAGCAGATGTAAACTCTGATGACAATTTATTGGTAATGAACTGCAAATTAAAACTGAAGAAACTGCAGAAAGGTGGCAATTTAAGGAGATGGGGCCTGGATAAACTGAAAGAACCAGAGGTCGTAGAAAGTTTCAGAGGAAACATTAGGGAACGACTGACAAGAACAGACGAAAGGAATACAGTAGAAGAAGAATGGGTAGCTTTGAGAGATGAAATAGTGAAGGCAGTAGATGACCAAGTAGTTAAAAGGCGAAGGCTAGTAGAAATCCTTGGGTAACACAAGAGATACTGAATTTAATCCATGAAAGGAGAAAATATAAAAATACAATATAGGAGGCATGCGACTGGAAGTGCAAAATGGCTAAGCAGGAATGGCTAGCGGACAAACTTAAGGATGTAGAAGCATATATCACGAGGGGTAAGATAGATACTGCCTACAGGAAAATTAAAGAGACTCTTGAAGAAAAGAGGATCACCTCTATGAACATCAAGAGCTCAAATGGAAAACCAGCCCTAAGCAAAGAAGGAAAGCAGAAAGGTAGCAGGAGAATATAGAGTGTCTATACAAGGGAGATATAGTTGAAGGCAATATTATGGAAATGGAAGAGAACATAGATGAATATGAGATGGGAGATATGATACTGCATGAAGAATTTGACAAAGCCAGAAAGACCTAAGTCGAAACAAGGACCTGGGAGTAGGCAACATTCTGTTAGAGCTAGTGATAGCCTTGGGAGAGCCAGCCATAACAAAACTCTTCCACGTGGTGAGCAAGATGCATGAGACAGGTGAAATACCCACAGACTGCAAGAAGAATGTAGTAATTCCAATTACAAAGAAAGCAGGTGCTGACAGATGTGAAAACTACCGAACTGTCAGTTTAATAAGTCATTGTTGCAAAATACTAACATGAATCCTTTACAGAAGAATGAAAAAATTGGTAGGAGTCGATCTCGGGGAAGATCAGTTTGGATTCCGGAGAAATGTAGGTACACGTGAGGCAATACCGATCCTACGACTTCTCATAAAGGTAGATTAAGGAAAAATAAAGCTACGTTTGTACCGTTTGTAGACTTTTTGAGGCTAATGGAATGTAATCGAATTAAACCAAGTGTTGCTGAGGGATTTAGATTAGGAAATGAGACACTTACAGTAGTAGATGAGTTTTGCTATTTGGGAAAAAAAAATCACGGTTGAAGTATAGAGGATATAAAATGTAGACTGACGCTGGCAAGAAAAGCGTTTCTGAAGAAGAGAAATTTGTTTATATCGAGTACAGAATTAAGTGTCAGGAAGTCCTTTCTGAAAGTATTTGTATAGAGTGTAGCTATGTATGAAAGTGAAATATGGACGATAAGCAGTTTAGACAGAAAAGACTACAAGCTTTTGAAATGTGGTGTTACGGAAGAATGCTGAAAGTTAGATGGATACATCACGTAACTAATGAGGAGGTATTGAATAGAATTGGTGAAAAGAGAAATTTGTGGTACAACCTGACCAGAAGAAGGGATCGGTTGGTAGGACACTTTTTGAGGCATCAAGAGACCGCGAGTTTAGTACTGGTGGGAAGCTTGGGGAGGGGGAGGGGGGGGGGGGGAATTGTAGAGGGAGACCAAGAGATGAATACAGTAAGCAGATTGAGAAGGTTGTGGGTTGCAGTAGTTACTCGGAGATGTAGAGGCTGGCACAGGATAGAGTAGCTTGGAGAGCTGCATAAAACCAGTCTTTCGACTGAAGACCACAGAAACAATATGTTCTTGGTTGGCCACTATATATAATGTCATCCGGGCGTCCGAGTCGAGAAAGGGCTGGATATTGAAAGCCAGGGGTACACGAAAGGAGCCTCCCCAAAGATCATGACAACGAGCGGGCGTACCCTGGGCAACGTTAGGCCTGTGCCTAACGGCCAATCCTTTCAACACCAAGACACCACAAGAAGGCTTTTATCAAAGCCAGCGCTAAATATAATGTCCATAAACATTGAAGGGCTCTCTCATGAGAAAGAAGTGCCACTTGCTGTAGCATGTAAAACTCACAACTGTGATCTCTTACTAATCCAAGAGACCCACATTGGCCCCACAAATAGAAGCCCAAAGATCCACGGAATGAAATTAGTAATTGAAAGACCACACGAGCAATATGGCAGCGCAATCTTCGCCAAAATGGGCTTAGGTATTATATCTGCAGAACTGACATCTCAAGAAAACATCGAAATCTTCACTGTAGAGTTACAGTCCTGCACTGTGACGTCTATATATAAGCCACCGAGCAGGGAGTTCAGATTCAGTGAGCCAACCAACTTCAACTCACAACCAACGAAAATGGTAATGGGCGACTTCAACTGTCATGGATCAGCCTGGGGGCACAGGCACACAGACAAAAGTGGGGACGACCTAGAAACCTGGGCAGACTCAACTGGCGTTAAATTAATACACGACCCCAAGCTTCCATATTCCTTCAACAGCAGCAGGTGGAACCGTGGATACAATCCAGATAACATCTTTGTCAGCGGAAACGTAGCACATCAAACCAGGAAGGATGTGGGAGAACCCCTCCCACATACACAGCACCGAGCTATATTATGTCTGGTTGAAGCAGTTGTTAAACAAGCAACCACCCATTCACAAAGACGTTTTAATTTTAAACGTGCCCTATGGGACAAATTCTCTGAAGAACTTGACAAAGAGGTACAGAACCTTGATGCTAGCCCGGAAAAATATGACACTTTCATTGAATTAGTTAAAACTGTCTCCCGAAGAAATATCCCCCGATGCTGCAGAACTAGTTATATCCCTGGACTTGACGGAAACTCAAAGGTTCTTCTGGAACATTACCAACAGCTCTTCGAGGAAAACCCTTTTTCAGAGGAAACAACTATGGCGGGAGAAGAACTCCTCCAGGCCATATCAGCCTCAAGAACAATGAAATGGTGTAATCTAATCACAAACCTAGACATGAAACAGAATAGCCGAAAGGCCTGGCAACTTCTTAAAAACATAAATAATGACCCCTCATCTAATACACAAAATTTGTATAAGGTCACACCAAATCAAATAGCAAATCAACTTCGAGGAAAACCCTTTTTCAGAGGAAACAACTATGGCGGGAGAAGAACTCCTCCAGGCCATATCAGCCTCAAGAACAATGAAATGGTGTAATCTAATCACAAACCTAGACATGAAACAGAATAGCCGAAAGGCCTGGCAACTTCTTAAAAACATCAATAATGACCCCTCATCTAATACACAAAATTTGTATAAGGTCACACCAAATCAAATAGCAAATCAACTTCTACTTAATGGTAAAATCAACAGGAAGCACCCAAGAAAGAAACTACAGAGAGGCACTCGAGAAAAAGACCACCTAGGCACCCCCTTTACTCTGAAAGAATTAGAACATTCCATCTCCATAATGAAAATTAATAAAGCCGCTGGCCTAGATGATCTACGGCCAGAACAAATAAAAATGTTCGGACCTGTTACCAGACGGTGGTTACTAGATATGATGAACAAATGTGTTCTTGAAATGAAAATCCCCAAGACTTGGCGGAAGGCAAATATAGTAGCTACACCAAAACCTGGAAAAAAACCCACAGATCCTAAAAATTTTTGGCCTATCTCCCTGCTTTGTCAGCTCTGTAAAGTCTTAGAAAGAATGATCCTTAACCGCATCTCAGAACATGTAGACAAGAATATAATTAAAGAGCAAGCAGGATTCCGCCCAGGAAGGTCATGCTGTGGACAAATCCTCACCCTTACACAGTACATAGAAGATGGATACGAGCGGAAACAAATTACAGGTGCAGCCTTTATCGACCTTACAGCAGCTTACGACACCATAAACCACAGTAAGTTAATATCAAAAATATATAACACCACAAAAGACTACCGACTGGCGAAATTCATCCAGTGCCTGTTGCAGAATAGACGGTATTTTGTCACGCTGCAGTCGAAGAAGAGCCGATGGCGGACCCAGAAAAACGGCCTACCTCAAGGTAGCGTCCTCGCCCCACTGCTGTATAATATTTATACCAATGACCAACCGATCAGCATGGACGCTCGCTCCTTCATCTATGCAGACGATACAGTCGTTGCCACCCAGGGAAAAACCTTTGAAGAGGTAGAAAGTAAATTAACTTTAGCGATTGAAAAGCTGGGTGACTATTATGATAATAACCACCTCAAGCCAAACCGAGCAAAAACCCAGGTCTGTGCTTTTCACCTACGTAATAAAGAAGCAAGGAGGAAACTCAATATAAGCTGGAAGGGACAACATCTATCTCACTGCGACACACCAAAGTATCTTGGGATTAAACTTGACCGTGCTCTCGCCTACAAGGAACACTGTTTGGCCACAAAGATGAAAGTGAGTGCCAGGAACAACATCATCCGCAAGCTAACAAATAGCAGATGGGGAGCGCAACCTACAGTTCTCCACACCTCAGCTTTAGCTTTATGTTTCTCCACTGCGGAGTACTCGGCACCCGTTTGGCAAAATTCCACCCACGCTGAACAAGTAAATATAGCATTGAATGAGACTGGACGCATCGTGACAGGATGCCTCCGCCCAACTCCCTCAAAGCAGCTGTACCACCTCATGGGCATAGCCCCGCCAGACATCAGAAGTAGGACTGCCGCAGAAATCGAGAAACATAAACAGGAGACAGATCCCAGGCATCCAATGTTCGGTTACAATCATCAACCTCGCCGACTTAAATCAAGGAAGAGTTTCCTACGAACAACTGAAGCAACTCTTTTATCGCCTAGAGCACGACGAGAAGAGCTGTGGTACAATGTGGACCCAGGAAGACCAGGGAATAGCCCCAGGGAAGAACCCACAGCTGGCTCTGAACTCCCATATACGACCTAGAGAGCCCTGAATAGACTACGAACAGGCGTATCAAGATGCAGAGCAAACTTGGAAAAATGGGGCTACATCAGTGCAGACGAGTCCTGCGAGTGTGGAGAACAGCAAGACCCACAACACCTACTGGTCTGCAGGAAACTAAACAACCCGTGTTGGACTCAAGACCTAATTGAAGTAAATGACAAGGCTATTCAAGCTGCAGTGTATTGGGCTTCACGTGGGATATGAAAATCGCTCTGTTTCGCATCCTTAGCGCTTATCATTATATGTTACATACTTTTCTATATTATTGTAGTTAATTTACCTTATAACCATGTATTATTGTATTATAACTGCATTTTAATATAATTTTTTTTTGTAAAACGGTGATGTCTTGGATGCGATAAATAAATAAATTGAAAGCCAGACCACGGACCAATCTATAGTAATTTGACGGTGTTTCACCATATTCCTGTAATGTCCTCTCATCTTCAGGCAGTAAACATCACATGCTGTAGGGGTTCCGAGGCACGGGAGACGGGGGTGGATGTAACTTCAGTTAACGAAAAAGTCTTGACGAGGGAAAGCGATGAAGAAATATGCCCCACTGCAATGGGCAGTTGTCGGGAGCGGGCAGCCAGATCTTTCCATGAGGGTGCCCGAAAAGCTGTGTCGATGTCGGGTTCACAACTTTATCACCATGTTGACATACAGGGGCGCCCCTCTGACTTGGACGTTGACAGATATCGCTGGTGGGTATCAGACCCCCGCTGACGAAGTAGCCAAAGACCACCATCAACCTAAGCCCGTCTTCGACATTGGTAAAATTGTGACGAAATGTGGTATTCTGGACGCCAGGTGAACATTGATATAAGAACCCTTTTAACCATGTTTAATGTCAGGAGCAAGCTGACTCTGACGCTAGCGCATATCCCTTGAAGAAGGCGGGTGAGCCAATCACGGCATTCCGCCTGTTGTCACGTTTGAAGACAGTCCCCAAACATTTAAGCGTGTCTTGTAATCGGAAAGGGGCCACACTCCCTTCCTGGAGACCCCTCCCTATTACCATTGCTCCTGACGTCGCTAAATTCATTAGCACTTCAGCTTTCCGAGCATGCATCCAGTGCTGGTCCAGACCTCTATATGTCAGGAAACCACAATCCTGATGTGGTGTCCGAAAGAACAGACACCATGCAAACTTGGTAGCAGTAAAACATGCTGAGGAGCCAAATAAACTGGTATAGGCATGCGTGTTCAAATACAGAGTTCTGTAAACAGGCATAATACAGCGCTGCGGTCCGCAACGCCTATATAAGACAACAAGTGTCTGGCGCAATTGTTAGATCTGTTACTGCTGCTACAGTGGCAGCCTATCAAGATTTAAGTGAGTCTAAACGTGGTGTTACAGTCGGCGTACGAGCGATGGAACACAGCATCTCCGAGGTAGCGATGAACTGGGGACTTTCCCGTATGACCATTTCACGAGTGTACCGTGAATATTAGGAATCCATCTAATCTCCCACTTCGCCGAGGCCGGAAAAAGATCATGCAACAACGGGACCAACAACGACTGAAGAGAATCGTCCAACATGACAGAAGTGCAACCCTTCCCCAAATTGCTGCAGATTTCAATGCTGGGCCATCAACAAGTCTCAGCGTGCGAACCATTCAACCGCACATCATCGATATGGGTTTTCGGATTACTCGTGTACCCTTGATGACTGCACGACACAAAGTCTTACGCATTGGCCCATCAACACCGACACTGGACTATTGATGACTGGAAACATGTTGCCTGGTCGGACAAGTCTCGTTTCAAATTGTATCGAGTGAATGGACGTACACGGATATGAAGACAACCTCATGAATCCATGCATGTCAGCAGGGGATTGTTCAAGCTGGTGGAGGTTCTGTAATGGTGGGGGTCGAGTGCAGTTGAAGCGATATAGGAACCCTGGTACGTCAAGATACGACTCTGACAGTTGACACGTATGTCTGATCACCTGCAATCACTCGTGTCCATTCTGCATTCCGACGCACTTGGGCAATTACAGCAGGACAGTGCGACATCCCACAGGTCCAGAATTGTTACAGAGTGGCTCCAGGAACACTCTTCTGCGTTTAAACACTTCCGATGGCTACCAAGCTCCCCCGACATGAACATTATTGAGCATATCTGGGATTCCTTGCAACGTGTTGTTTAGAAGAGCTCTCTACCCCCTCGTCCTCTTACGGATTTATGAAAAGCCCTGCAGGAGCCATGGTGTCAGCCCTCAGCATTACTTCAGACATTAGTCGAGCCCTGCAGGAGTCATGGTGTCAGCCTTCAGCATTACTTCAGACATTAGTCGAGTCCATGCCACGTCCCGTTGTGGCACTACTGCGTGCTCGTGGCGGTCCTACAAGATAATAGGCAGGTTTACCAGTTTCTTTGGCTTTTCAGTGTATTATGTAAGTTGGAGGAGGAGAGGGGAGGAAAGAAAGGAGAGGGAAGAAATTGTTGATATCAGCTGTAGGACTTTGTATGGCATCAGCGACGACGAGTGAAAATGTGTCAGACCGGGATTCGGGCCCAGGATCTCCTGTGCCTACTAGGCATTTGCGTTAACCATTGCTCCACCCGGACACAGTGTTCATCGCAATTACACCGGACAGTGTCGGCACGCCTCTCGGCCGACCCACATAAAACTAACCATATAACTGATTGGCCTCGATGGGCAATGATTCACCACATTCAGTGCGGATGCACAATTACGTCCTACTTCCTGCGGGAATCTCATAGTTGCGAGCATGGGGGACGTGGACAGGAGCTGCAGATGGGTGGCTCTAGGTGGGAATGTGGGTAGGCCAAGAGGTGTGCCAAGGTAGCCCTTGTAGTCACGATAGCCACTGCGTCCGTATGGTGCAATGGTTAACACAGCTGCCCACTAAGCACGAGACACCGGGCTCGAATCCCGGTCTGACGCACTCTTTCATTTGTCGCCACTGATGCTGCACACACTATTGATACAGCTGGTATCAGTAATTCCTTTCCTTTCTGCCCTCTCCTCCTTCATTTTACATAACAATCCAAATGCTTGCACGTTCTTGAAAGTAAGCATAGGAAGACCAATTTTATTTTTTGTATTGTCATTTTAGCGCCGTCAGGCGTGATTTTATTATTAATGGTGACAGTGTCTGTGGCTGTGCAGTAACTGAATTTATTACAACACAGTGTCCCTCAGGCACGTGTGCATGTCTGATACATTTATGGCTTAAAAGACAATATAAAAAAATAACATTTGTCTTTCTATACATAGTTTCACGAATGTACAAGCATTTGGACTGAGACTGTGTGACATATGGTGGTTTCGACCAGCTCTGGGGGCGTGTTCAGACAACCGTAGTTGTTAAGGCGATTCGAGTCCAAGTCTCTCTCCGGCACAAGTTTTCATTTGTCGCAAGTAGTTGACGCTAATACAAATTCACAATATGTGAATCCATTTCATGATTTCCACAGATGCAAATCGTTAAAGATAGTGTCTGTTCCTTCAGACATACCTGCATGTCTGAAGGACATTGGATTGTAATAAATGCTGTTACTGCATAAACACAGACACCGTCGCCATTGAAAACATTAAAACAGAACGCCAGCGCGACACCGCAAGCCGGCCGCTGTGGCCGAGCGGTTGTGGGCGCTTCAGTCCGGAACCGCGCTGCTGCTACGGTCGCAGGTTCGAATCCAGCTTTGGGCGTGGATGTGTGTGATGACCTTAGCTAGGTTTAAGTAGTTCTATGTCTAGGGGACTGATGACCTCAGATATTAAGTCCCATAGTGCTTAGAGCCATTTTTTTTTCGACACCGCAAGTTCCGGTCTCTACAGCACTTCCTGGCTCCTATACGTGGCACCGTGGACGCAACCAGAAGACGTCGTGTTCGCATTACTGCCTGCTTTCAACCGTTCCCTCGGCAAGTCCTTTTTAAGACGCCCACACTGACCGCCGCTCCCAGATCTCGGAAAATTGCAGTCAGAATACATCGTTACAGTACGATGCTACTAATCTTAGCAGATAGCCAATGACTGTATTGTATTTTGTAACCGCTAACTAGTGAACCAGTATGTATGAAGGACAATTCAGAAGATGATCTATCACAGCACTGCTGAAGGACGCATAGCATTCATAGTGATGCACAAGCAATCTTTCAACTTGTGCATATTGTAAATAAATGCGTGAATATTTTATTTATTTCGTATATGTATAATGTGTTAAGCTACCTCGTAAACTACGGCCATAACAAGTAGTACTTGGTTCACGATCATGAGGAAAATCGTAGCGGTTAGTAACGAACAATCTGGTGATGATTAATACCCAACTAACGATTTGCGGCTGGTCCTGGAGGAGGTTCGAGTTCTCCCCCGGGCATGGGTGTGTGTGTGTGTGTTTGTCCTTAGAATAATTTAGGTTAAGTAGTGTCTAAGATTAGGGACTGATGACCTTAGCAGTTAAGTCCCATAAGATTTCACAGAGATTTTGAACTAGCGATCGGGATAGAAGTAACACAACATCTACTACTGTTACACCTTCTACTTTAACGGTGCATGTAATTCCCATTGCCATCAATATTACCTGTATTAACTAGTTGGATAACCGGAATCCTGTTTCAGATCGTACGTCACGCTAAAGACCTCAACTTCGATATCACTTCATATTCAGTGTTTAACTGTACGACTGCTTTAATTGCTCTACTGTGTTAATTCCACTTTCCTGTCATCTCAGCATTACTACTGTCGTCACTCTCCCGCTTCCTACTACAGTTTTTCCCTATCGACCGACATGCTGATATACGAGGGCTAGTCGGAATGTAAACAACGATAGGTCGCGAAATGGAAACAATAGTGAAAATCAAAACTGTTTTATTTGCAACAGTTAGCTACAACTTCCAGCTACTTATCTTCACAGTTGCCGATCAGACTTAGACGTTTGTCGTAGCGTTGTACCAAACTTCCAATACCTTCGTTATAGAAGGCAGCCGCCAGTGCTTTCCGCCAATTCTCTACGCTGGCCTACAGCTCGTTGTCTGTGCCAAAATGTCTTCATAGCCAGCGGCCCATGTGAGCAGAGATGAAACTCAGAGGGAGACAATTACTAGCTGTATTGTGGGTAGTCAAACATTTCCAATTGAAAACGATGCAGGAGCATCTTCATTGCCCCTGAAGAATGCAGCTGGGAATTGTCTTGAAGAAGAAATCACACGACAGTTCTGTAATGTTGGCTGCATAGCTTCAGGCGAAATTTCTCACCAGGTCCTCGTACTTAGCGGGAGACACTTTTGTTCTAGACATCTTTATGTGCTCCCTGTGTGCTCGGAACTAAAAAGAACGACATAACGCGATCGACGGGCATACTAGAGACACTGCCCAGCACACCTGTGCAAAACTTCATCCGATTTTCACTGTGGTTTCCATTTCGCGACCGATCGTTCCTAAGTTTCCGAATAACCCTCGTATGTTACGTTGCTCGTTATGGCCAGTTAAATGGGTTACGAGTTCACTCTAAAACGAATTCTCCAAAATTATTTATAACCCCCTCTAACTTACAAATCATTCGACAGGAAATTATAAGCCTTCCGTTATTTACGTTGTTAACCTTCGTATTAACACCACAGTTTGAAATCCGTCTACTAAAGCCACACTAGCGCTCATCCGACTCAATTGTATCTATTGCTAGGAGTCCGGGCGATCAGTGTTTCGTAAAGATTGTTCTGTATGTGCGTTTGAGAAAGTGAACATCCTGACGAAGAAATAATTATCCATGATCTGTATCGTTACGACCTCTTACCAGACAGTAGGATAACAAGTCATTCCGCCCCAACTCCGTGAGCTCATCACTGTGCTTTCTGGGACCGGCCATCTCTGCGTTGCGGTGGTATACACATACTACCAGAACACTGCAAGACTATCTCAGAAGGGCTACACGAGTCGCTGTGTCCGATTATTGTGTGTTTAAAATTAGTTGCGACTTTTGACGTTTGGCTCATCTCGCGTCCGTCGGCCGTCGTAATTTAATATATTATTATTTTTTGATTGTTGCCGACTTACGTGGTGGGCCTTAATAAAAATGATATTTCATTTAATTTTGATTTTACGATTAAATGCTTTCCTGAAGTTCTCCTTTTTAACAATATTAATCTCAAATTATTTGTTACGTTAATGAATGTTAGACTCGCTGCATCTTAAAAAAAAAAAAAAATGGCTCTGAGCACTATGGGACTCAACATCTTAGGTCATAAGCCCCCTAGAACTTAGAACTACTTAAACCTAACTAACCTAAGGACATCACACACATCCATGCCCAAGGCAGGATTCGAACCTGCGACCGTAGCAGTCGCACGGTTCCGGACTGCGCGCCTAGAACCGCGAGACCACCGCGGCCGGCCTGCATCTTAAAACATGAGCATACAAGCTGAACAATGTAGTAAACTTTTCATATTAATTTCCTCGGCTAGTCAGTTCACTTTAAAGCAAAAGATCTTTAGTTATTAATTACAATTGCGGCCCACACACGCGCGAGAGTATTTTTCTTACCTCCGTTAACCATTGTATTGTAGTCGGAGTCCTGGCTCTGGGTCTCGGCTATGGTACTGAAAATAAGAATCTCAAAGCTACGTATTTTTGCAACTTCGTGCGGCTGTGGAGAAAAATTAATATTATGTTAATAGCGGGAGAGTTTTCCGCTTCGGCTAATTTTTCATAAGCTAATATCGCCACGTAATGGCGTCGTTGGCTGCATCGGCCGCTGCGATTGTTGAACTGTAAATTACTTGAATGTAGGTTAATTCAAGGAAGGCGGACATGAAATCGGGATCACCTCTTACAAATTAAAAGTGCACAATAATGTTCAATTAATATATTATCTGCTTAACTCATACAAATATGCTTACATTTGTCAGCACTCGAAAGATGTCTGTCTATACACACTCAAGACAAAAGAGGATGTGAAGTCGACTAAAAAATTAACAAAAGAGCGTATCTTGTCGTCTCTTTAGATCATTTTGTCATAAATTATTTCTTTGCAATCTAAACCTGCACAGAGAAATTATTATTTTACGGCTACATGATAAAAATATATTATTCAATTTTTTAATGTCTCTTCTTTATAAATACTGTTTTTAAGTCTTTTCGTAATATAGCACTGGGGACGCTATATTCACCGAAGGTGACATGACCCCGTTGGCCGGGTAACAGCAACGGTGAGCCGGCTTTCCCATACAAGCCGCCAGCAGTTCGGTTGGTAAAGCGTGCCTGTTGCCACACCGTGGATAAACAGTGCCACGTGGTGTCACGCATTAGAGGCAGCTACGTTGATTAGCTCACGTTGTAAAATGACATTTTCTGGCGTTGAAGCGTTCTTTAGTCGTCAGGTATTCGTTTTGGCGCTGCATTAACAATAACAGCGCAGCGCCGGGAAAGTCTAAGAAATTACATGGTTTGTTGTGTACGTAATCTGTGAATGAAAAGGTATAATTTGGTAAAATACTCACTCTTAAGTTATTGCTCAGTGGAGTGTGGGAGACGCCCCGAGTCACGTTCCACTAATTCTTTTGAGCAGGTTTACATACTGAAATTATTATTTTTTTACCTGGTTATTACACATCAGGAAAAACAGATTTTAAGCTGAAATTAATCCACGTTTTTTTAAGATCTATGACTGTATTACAAAATTTATGAAACGATTTTACATCTTCAGTCACTTTAATTTAGCAATATTTATCTGCACGACACGTTTCGGCAGCACGCAGGCGTCATCAGGTGCCATACAGTTACACATACACAAATTTTTAATTATAGATTTTTAAAACTGTGATAATGTCTGTTTCTGCTTAATGTGCTAATGAAGCAGTACACAGAAATTTGTCGCTGTCCAGAAAGATTTATTTACAGGGCGGCCGTAATTAAAGTTTTTATTTCAAAACGCTGTAGGAAGAGAACCACTGCTCGGAATGACGTCATATTTGAACAGCATATTTTTCACGTAGGGGGAAACATCATCGAAGAAAAAAGATTAAAGAAAATTTGACCAACAGATAAAGCTGTAAGTGACAGAATATGCACAGTAACAGACGCACGGCACACGGCACTTCCTCGTTTTGAGTCCAAAACGCCCAACATGACTAGCTCCATGAAGGATCGCACGCTACTGGGAAAGCTCTTTTACAATTACGGTGGCCGGCCGCGGTGGTCTAGCGGTTCTAAGCGCTCAGTCCGGAACCGCGTGACTGCTACGGTCCCAGGTTCGAATCCTGCCTCGGGCATGGATGTGTGTGATGTCGTTAGGTTAGTTAGGTTTAAGTAGTTCTAAGTTCTATGGGACTGATGACCACAGATGTTAAGTCCCATAGTGCTCAGAGCCATTTGAACCAACAATTACGGTGATACTGCGTCAGTAACCCCGCAGAAGTTCCGGACACTCAAGAGTATGAAAAAAGGAATTGGTCCGATGTCTGCTAAGGGTCTGGAGAAAATGGTTACAAAATTCGAAAAGACGGATTCTTTTGAAGTGCTACGTAGCAGAGAGACGAAAACAGGGCGGTTAGAGCAGTGGTGTGCAAGCTTGTAGTGCACGTGGAATTACCCGAACATCAGACATGCCTACGAGCACGGTGTATAAAATCCTACGAAACATCTTGCATTGCTATCCATACAAAATCACCCATGTTCAGAAGTTGCTTATTGCTGACGTGCCAGCAAGACAATTGTTCGCTCTGGAATTTTTTGCTCGCTTGGAAGTAGACAATGAATGACCATAGAGTATTCTGTGGACAGACGAAGCCCATTTCCATCTCCAAGGACATGTCAATACACAGAATTACACAATATGGGCAACGGATAATCTGCACGCTCATCAACCGGTACCACTACATTCTGCAAAGGTGACTTTGTGCCGGCCGCTGTGGCCGAGCGATTCTAGGCGCTTAAGTCCGGAACCGCGCTGCTGCTATGGTTGCAGGTTCGAATCCTGCCTCGGGAATGGATGAGTGTGATGTCCTTAGGTTAGTTAGGTTTTGGTAGCTCTAAGTCTAGGGAACTGATGACCTCAGATGTTAAGTTCCATAGTGCTCAAAGCCATTTGAACCATTTTTTGACTTTGTGGTGCGGGTTGACGTCGTCGTTTGTCGTGGAACCGTATTTATTCGAAGACATGAGGTCTGCGGCTCCTATGACCTGTACCACCAGTGGTAAATGCTGTGAGCGCTTTTTTTTCCGAACCAACGTTATTCCAACCCTTCAACAGCGTGAGCGTGTATGTAAGATCATTACCTCACTAACAGTGCTACAATTGTGCCTACTGAACTTGTGCAGTCATGCACATTGAACAGTACGGATGGTATAATGTGCAAGTCAAACCATAGCGTTCATATTACTATTCATCTGTCATTTGTAGCCGACCCCATTTACGTTTAAACGCTTACAGCGACATCTAAAGGTAAAATTGTTTTTTTTTTCATGACGTTTACCCCTTCGTCAGTAACATGCTGTTCAAATTTTACGTCATTATGAGCAGTGGTTCTCTTTCTATGGCGTTCTGAAACTGGAACTTTAATCACGGACACATTGTACTTTTGTGTGAACCATTAAGAGTGTTACATATTTAGATAACCTCAGTTATATCTATACTTACGTTGTTGCTGAATAAATCCTTGTCCGGTACATACAGCACAAGAACAAACAACTCCGTCATTTCACACTTTCACATACTATTGTTTACATTTCGGATATTCGTAACTACTAAGATAAAACCTGCCATTTGCTAAGACGGCACGTACACTAAGAATACAGGCTGTGAAACACCTAATGAAAACACCATAATGCCATAACGCGCCGTGCACAATAAATTTTGGTAAATAAAAATGGCTGAACCTGAAAAATTATTTTGCCATAGCGAGAGATACTTTTTAAAGCAGGTGCCAGAAATAATTTTTCATTTACCTGTGTGACAACAGTATGTGAGTGGTAATGTCTCCGTAACAGAGATGACGTGGATGCAGGAAATGAGACAATATGCGCGAGGCTGCAAGTCCAGGAAGCTTCCGCCTACTGTTGCACGTACCTCCTGTCACGGGACGCTGTCGGGGCTCGGAAGGAAAGTATTTCATTGGCAGTACAGTCGTGATAAACTTGCCGTATACGAGAAAGTCATAGCAATAAGAAATTTTTTTTACGCAGAGCCAGCGGAGATTACTGGGAAAACGTGCATCGTCAGTCCAAAAAGTTTCGAGACTGGATTAATAAAAAGCAGAAAAGATTAAGGTGGTGGTTTTACTGATCAGGTGTTGTACGTAGCCTCTCCGCATTAGAGTGCAACTCTCAGAAAACTTGTACAACCATGTGAACTTTTCAGAGAAGCTCTCTTTCGGATATTGTTCAACTCATGCGTCACACTGGCTTGAACGTCGGTTATGTCGCCAAAGCGTTTATCCTTCGTGTGTATTTTTGCTCTTTGCATTCTGGAGAATGTCTTGAACACTTGATTTAGGGATGTTGCTCCATTGCGACTTACGACAGTGCGATTTATGACGTGAGGCACCACGACGGCACGTCCACTACTAAACACTGCCTCCTCACACCTGACTAGTAGAATGCACATCTCTTATTTACTGTTGTCAGTTGAAGATGCCATCGTAGTTACTGCGTTAACGTCGCTTATACACCAGGAATAGAATCAATGACGGAACCTTTTGGACTGGTGATATATTCAAGTCGAGTAGCAGCTACGTTGTGTGCGGATGTGTGGCGCCTGATTCTGTTGTTAAGATACATATATGCATTCTGCAGTAGGGTACTTCTTTCCTCTATGAATAGTGAGGCCGATTATTATCTTACTGTACATTTTCAAATGATAATTGTATGTTCTGAATGATTTCAATAAATAAGATATACAGCCAACCGATTGCATAAGTGTATTGTAAAAAGCTGGACTAGGTTTCAGTACCAATTCTGTTCGCAGATTTTATGTGAAGCATATTCCCCCTTTCTAGCATATTGTTGGTTGGTTGGTTGGTTTTGGGGAAGGAGACCAGACAGCGTGGTCATCGGTCTCATCGGATTAGGGAAGGATGGGGAAGGAAGTCGGCCGTGCCCTTTCAGAGGAACCATCCCGGCATTTGCCTGGAGTGATTTAGGGAAATCACGGAAAACCTAAATCAGGATGGCCGGACGCGGGATTGAACCGTCGTCCTCCCGAATGCGAGTCCAGTGTCGAACCACTGCGCCACCTCGCTCGGTAGCATATTGTAACAACTTGATAAACTACTACTATACTATGTCCTTTATTCTCAACTGATATTTGTAATTAACAACTCTTTCAGTGTATGCTACCTGTTGTCGTAGTCATTTTTATAAATATTATTTTTTGTGTATTTTATACAGCCTTTCTTTTATACTACACACAGTTCACTCTGTTTAAAACATCTAAATATGTATCATACTGGTGTCTTACTGTAACAGATGCGTATTTTGTACGGTTGAGCGTTTATCACGCTATTAGCGCTCAGTATGTGGCGCACTCTACACCACGTTTACTTGGCATCGCAGTTAGTTGCCACACGTTCGGTCCAAAGTCTTTTCTTTTAACAAGTTGTACCTGTGTTACAATTTTTACTGTTCCCATGTAGTCTACATTTTCTGCTGTGTGACTTGATCTTCTTAGATCATCATGTTTGTTTACAATTTTAACGTCATGTAATTTACGTAAGTACCAGTTTTATTCCATGTACGCCATTTCAGTGTCTAAAGTATTAAGTATTTTAGACGTTTATTTTGTAGTATGTTTAAGGTCTATGAATCCCTCCTCTCCCGTCGCATCCACCGTCATCTGCACCAGCATCATCTGCTTCCTATTGCCCAGCGTGGCTTCCATCCCTTCTTCTTTGCTAATGATCAACTCCTGAACCTCACCCATTTCCTATTCCAACAGCTCAACAACCGTAAATCCGCCACCTTTGTCTCCCTTCACACAGAGAAAGTATACGACCGTGTATGGCATTCCGGTCTTCTGTTCGAACTCCAGAGTCCCATCAACTATGTCCGCCTTATTGCATCCATCCTTTCCAATCGCCTATCTTATGTCCATAGTAACAACACCCATTCCCGTACCTTCCATCCACTGCATGAATGCCGCAAGGTTCCGTTCTCTCTCCCCTCCTTCACTTCTTGTACACTGCTGGTATGACGAAAACACCTGCTCCCATCCACCTCTTTCAGTATGCTGGTAGCGCCACTTTCCTCTCCCTCTATCATACACTCCAGAAATCCTAACGATCCCTCCAAATCCACATCACTCACTTTACCTCCTGGTGCAACCAATGACTCCTTAAGATTAACCCCACCAAAACCCAGGCAATAATTACAGAACGCACTACCTGCACCTTCCGTCTCCATGACTTTTACCTCACCGTTTTTGACCGTCTCAGTTAACTAACACACTAAAATACCTTAGACTAACCTTCGACTGGCAAGTAACGTGGAAACTCCACCTACTAACCATCCAACAGAAAGCCCACAATAGTCAAAAACTACTAAATGTCTGAACACGAGGACTGCACCCGTTCACTGTTCTTCACACGTACAAATCTCTAATCCGCCCCATTCTTTGCTACGCAAATGTTGCATGGATATCCGCCCGTCCCAAGTTCTATATGTCCCTCCAGACCCTCAAACGCCATCCTCTCCACCTCGCTTTCCGCATCCGTTTACCTTCCTCCACAAGGATCCGTTACCAACTCACCACGTTCCCGCCTCTTCTCACTCATTTTGATCACCTGCGAACAATCTACACCATCCGCAAACTTGATTTCAATGATCCTATCCTTTTCTCTGTACTTTACAATCTTCATACACTGCCGCATCTTTACCAACACAGTCCACGACCCTCCACTTACACACCATCCACATGCTCTCTCAAAGAAACCCCATCTCCCGCTCCCAGATGATGAAGTCCATCGCAACATTTACCCTTCATATCAGCTATAGGACCACCCCACCCAACACATCGTGTCAGGGCTTCCTCTGCCGCCCATCTCCACATATCTTTACCCTTTTCTTTCCCTTTAACATTTCTTTCCCCACCCCCTTCTTCCCAACAACTATTAGTGTCTCCAATTTCCCATTTACCCCACCCCCCCCCCTCTCCTCTGCCACTCTTACCCCATCGCTGCAAAGCATCAGCCCTCCATCCTTAAAGCACGACATTCCTACCCTCTTCACCGACCAACATTTTCCCCATCAAAAACTGCCCTATCCCGTGGCAGGTCCTTTCAATTTCTAGTGACGGGAAAGTGCTTCTTTTACATATCACTGTTTCGGCAACATGTTTTAAATGTTCGCTTGTTGTATTTCATTTTACCTTTCATTATTACTGGTTTTAGCTAACAGTGAATAAAGGCATCCGTCGTTTATCTCAAAATTTCCATTTCCCTTTAAAAAGTTTTAAAATCAGTGTATACATCTGCGTTATCTGTTGTTTTTTCGTCTACTTTAGCATTTTGTTATTCATTGCCTGAAGAGCGGGTTGCCTGTACCTCTCACAGCCCACCTCCCGCCGCCGGCCGAAGTGGCCGTGCGGTTAAAGGCGCGGCAGTCTGGAACCGCAAGACCGCTACGGTCGCCGGTTCGAATCCTGCCTCGGGCATGGATGTTTGTGATGTCCTTAGGTTAGTTAGGTTTAACTAGTTCTAAGTTCTAGGGGACTAATGACCTCAGCAGTTGAGTCCCATAGTGCTCAGAGCCATTTGAACCACCTCCCGCCCATATGGAGCGCTGGGGTGGGGATTACGAAATAACAATAAAAAAATATGTTTAAAAGGTTATAGGTGACTTTCCTTGTGAATATGATATCCTTAGTGGATTGAAACTTGTCAAGACTTTTAAATAGACTTATACAACGAGTTGACTGTATGTCTTATTTATTGAAAATTTGTTGTTGCTGCCGTCAGGCATGATTAAAATTGTGACATTCTGGATGTGTTTTTAGTTGACATTCTCGGCTTCTGTATGTATCTGCGTGTGTGCCCTCTTCGTAACCGCAGATGTTGATGCGAGCTAATGTGCTCACCCTCAACGTGAACATAGCATCCTCCATACAGTCCCGACTTGATCTTTTCCGCTTTTTATCTGTTTCCAAAACTTCAAGAACACATTCGAGGGCTTCACTTTGATAACGATGAAGCCGCGCAAGCGGAGGTGAGGTCGTGGCTCAAACTTTCTACAGTGACGGTATGGTCAAACTGGTCCCTCGTTGGGAGGAATGTGTTCGTCGCCAGGGTGACAATGTTGAGAAATAAATATGTAGACACGAAGAATAAAAAAGTAGGATGTTAATGAAGCTTGTTCTTTAAAACGCTTTAAGATTTTTCAGATAAAAAGATTCGGAGACATTACATTTCGGCACCCCTCTTGATTTCGAGGGTAGTGCCCATTCTTTATTCCATTTATTTCTTGTTAGTCGTCTAAATTTTTGTAGAAACTCGTCTGCCGCTACTTTAGGGTGCTTTACTTCGCCAGACTATCTGCAGTTCCGCTTCCTTTTATCCGACAGTGGTCTTTCAGCTAATACATTTTGACTAGCCATTTATTGTTTTGAATCCATCTCAATACAACAACTATTGTGTGTGCTATGGGATGACTCACTTTTCAGGTGTTGTTGATCTTTAGAAAGTCATGGAGTGATTTAGAATAATGGATTTTTCCAGAAGTATAATGAATAGATAGAAGAGCTTCCAGGATTTTGTTTAATTCAACTGTGCTGATTGTGTTGTCCTTTGCTAGTTTAAATTTTTGTACCATATTGCCTTATATAATTCTCTCAATATTCGCTGCCTGCGCCATCTTCATTTTTGGATCCATCTATATAAATAAAGGTTGTACTATGAAAACCAGATACTAGTTCTTCTATGTCGAAAGAATTTGTTGGTTTTAGAGTCAATGACAGGTCTAGTTCTAAGATCGAATTGTTGTAGTGGCATTCGCGACACAGAAATTTCGTTGAGGATATCGTTCATAGTATCCATGCGTGTATATGAAATGGACGGCATGCTGTTGTTCATCCAATATCTTTCAGACAGGCGCCTAAATGAAGGGTTGTATAAGTCTTCTACCACTTTGTCCTGAGAAAATTGCGCACATTTGGCAATAAATTTATCGCTGAGTTATTTCCTTCTCAACTGTAGTGGAGGGTTCATTGTCTTCAACAATAAGAGCGTTGGCTGGTGTAGATGCCATAGCTCCTTCACACCGAAAAGACAGGTGTATTGGAAACGCGGCGCGAATTATCAAACCGAACATGAGATCGAAATGGGTGTATTTTCATCACGCATACTTTGAAACACCGCTTCTGAATACAAAAGCGTTGCCGACCAACTAGGACTTAGACAAATATTGCGACCATCACGCGCGCAACAAAAACTACAGTGATATTTCATAAACCATTATCAGGAGGCAAATATTATTTTTCAGTGCTGCCTACACTTAATCAGCTGCTGCTGCACGACTGTCGATTCTCAGTCTGAAGCAATTGTAATGAATAACCTAAAAACCGTAAAAAACTGTAAATACTATTGTTGTGAACATAGAGGATCCTCATACCAGTTATATAAAATTTTGCGATACGGGATGTCAACATGAAACCTCTCTGATATCCAAATCCAATTTAAAAAAAAAATGTCTTTTAGACATAGATAACCGCCGTTTGCGGCATCATCTACAGTAACTCAAAAATTTCTGCACAGAAATTAGTACACTTTTACGCAGGATCGTTTTTTAATCCGTAAAATATCTGAACGATACTGTATCTTAAACCACATGCGCACAAACATGCCGGGGGTGACGGGGGCTGTTACATCCACAATTCTACATCTACATACATACTCCGCAATCCACCATACGGTGCGTGGCGGAGGGTACCTCGTACCACAACTAGCATCTTCTCTCCCTGTTCCACTCCCAAACAGAACGAGGGAAAAATGACTGCCTATATGCCTCTGTACGAGCCCTAATCTCTCTTATCTTATCTTTGTGGTCTTTCCGCGAAATGTAAATTGGCGGCAGTAAAATTGTACTGCAGTCAACCTCAAATGCTGGTTCTCTAAATTTCCTCACTAGCGATTCATGAAAAGAACGCCTCCTTTCCTCCAGAGACTCCCACCCGAGTTCCTCAAGCATTTCGGTAAGACTCGCGTGATGATCAAACCTACCAGTAACAAATCTAGCAGCCCGCCTCTGAATTGCTTCTATGTCCTCCCTCAATCCGACCTGATGGGGATCCCAAACGCTCGAGCAGTACTCAAGAATAGGTCGTATTAGTGTTTTATAAAGGGTCTCCTTCACAGATGAACCACATCTTCCCAAAATTCTACCAACGAACCGAAGACCACTATCCGCCTTCTCCACAACTGCAATTACATGCTTGTCCCACTTCATATCGCTCTGCAATGTTAAGACCAAGGAGGTCAACAAGGTCAAGTACTGGCGAGGCATACACAATGTCTTTCACATAATCCCACAGGAAGAAATTAAGGCGGATTGTGTCCGGTGATCGCGGTGCCAATTGGTTGGTCCAACATGTCGTATTCACCGCTATGGAAATGTTTGGTCCAGGAAGCCACGAACACGTAAACTACAATCCGATGTTGCATCATCCTGCTGGAAGATCAGTATTAGCTCAATGGGAACGAGCTGAGAGACAGCAAATTCCACAGGCAATTCGAAATAAATGGTTCCTGTTACTGTATTATTGATGATGAAAAATGATTCAACTATGCCTTGTTTCATCAACACGCACCACATGTTCGTCATTTCTCTGTCTCTGATATTTTTACAAAAATTATGGAGGTTTTCCGAACTCCACATGCGAATGTTGTATCGATCGTCAGATAAAACGACATTTCCTAGGTAGTTAGGGGTTTTGCCAATCAGGTCCAAAATTTCCAAGTTTCGCTTCAATGCTTGTATTATTTGAACTTTGTAAGTATGCAAACGAAGTCATTACGCAACACCTTGTGAGCTGTTGAGCGAGGGATGTTTAACTCTCGTGATGATCGGTTAACTGACTTTGACAGGTTTCTTTGGAAGATCTCCCTGGTCTCTTCTACCATTCCATCAGATGTGCGTTTCCTTCAAGAACTCGACTGTTTACATTTCTAGTGGTTAACAACTTACCATACCAAGCATTAACAGTCTTAACGTCTGGTGGCTTCCTTTGAAAGTCACGTCCGAAATCTCTTCAGGCAGCAAAGTGTGACTTTGTTTCTGCACACCATACCACACAGAGCGCTCTCTCCTGAAATATAGATATTTCTGGTACTACCTGAAACAGAACGAAAGGAATTCTTTCAAAAAGAAATCCACAGAAAGCTATCTGAATTGTCTCACACGAAGCCGCAAACAGCAAAACAGCAATTTTGTTCTTTTTATATACAGGGTGGGTCAGATGGGCATTCCAATGTCGCTTTATGTAACGTGCAATGTTATATCTGGTCTTCAAAATCCAGGCATGAGATTTTGCCATTCGCTTGTTCGCTACGCGCAAGCTATTAGTCCTACAGAAAAAAATGGACAGGACCTTTTTGTTGAAAATTTAACATAGTTAAATTTAGTGCTGGAATACATTTTCGCTGAAGGCCACGGTTTTCGAGATATTTAATGTACAAAAGTGACCTTCAAACGAACCTCCATCCCCACACTCATCCCTCACCAGTCAGGATTTCTAGTATGTTGTACGTGGCACTCCCTGCTACCAATGTACAATAATTTTCGGCTACAGAAACTATTCCCGACTTTCGACCTATTTTTTCTTTATTGGTTGGGCTATTACACAGTCAGCATACTAGGCTGTTGCGTTAACATTATTAATTTAAATGTCCCCGTGAGGACAATGAAAGAAAAATGACTTTTGTGAACGTTTCGCTAAAACTAATTACGTTGACAATTCGATCCAAACTTAGAAGCACAGCAATTTCGCAGCCAGAAGACCTGACGAATACAACTATGTAATTGTTTATTTTATTCTGTTAAAATTCACAAAATTGTTGGGTAAAATTTACACAATAGTCAGTTTCACAATTTGTAAATACTCGAGTACTGACTGAGGATCAAAAAAGGTCGGATGTGGGAAATAACTCGTGCAGTTGCAAATTTGTGTACAGTGACAGAAGGAAGTGCATGAGCAACATGCTAGAAATCCTACCGGGTGGGGCTGAGTGTGTGAGTGGGGGTGCGTTTGAAGAGCATTTCTGTTCGTTTTTCTTGAATTACTCGAAAACCACTACCTGTAGCGAAATACTAGCAGGACACCCACGTTCGAATCCCGGCTTTGGCACAAATTTTAATTCATTGCTTCGACCTGTATATATTATCATAGATGAAACGTAACCCAGTGTCAGGTATAACGTTGCTGGGTGCATAAAACGATCGGTAGGGACACCTGAATCACCCTGTTTGTATGACCAGATTCAAGGAACTTTTCATCTAGTGTGTCAATACAATGATCAGTCAGAGCGCTATGACCACCGACCTACTATCGATATAAATCCGTTCAGACGATAGCCGCATCCTCCGTCGAGGAATGACTGCTAGTCAGACACACGCTCGGTGCATGTAGTATCAGTGAATAGAATAGGGAAGGCGTGCGATTTATCTGAGTCTGACCGAGGACAGATTGTGATCGTCCAGAGCTCAACACGAGCATTGAAGAGTGTCTTCAACACGTGGCGAAGCCAAGACAGTAAGAAACAAAAGACAATATGTGTGTGAATTCCTAAGGGACCAGACTGCTGATGTGACCGGTCCCCAGACTTACACACTACTTAACCTAAATTGAAGTAACTTATGCTAAGAACAACACACACACCCATGCCCGCGGGAGGACTCGAACCTCAGGCGGGAGGGGATGCGCAATCCGTGACATGGCGCCCTAAACCACGCGGCCACTCCGAGCGGCAAAAGACAATAATATAATACATTTATTGGAATACATGTTCCATATTTATCTTTATTTATAGACAATAGAGATGTTCTTGTGGTCATAATAGGCCTGCTCTTTTTTTAAAATTCTATTTGATTATTTTTCTTTTATTTTCTTGAAATCTTTGTGTTTTTGTTAAGCGAGTAATAATTTTGTTTGAGTGCACCCTACTAACTTTTTTCCAAATTTTTGATTGTTGTTTACTTATTCTTTTTTTCTTTGTATTGTGTACAAGTCCAGGCGTCATGGATCTGTGCGGTCACCTATCATTACAGATGTCGACGTAGGCTGGGCACATAAGTAAAATAGGACAGGCGGCGAACTGTGGCGGAACTAACTTCAGACTTAAATACCGATCAGCCGATCAGAATACAAGTGTATCTGAATACACAGTCACCGAACCATCCTAACGATGGGCCTCCGCAGCCGACGGCTCATGCATTTGCAAATGCTAACACCACGACATCTGCAACTTTGACTGAAATGGATATGTGGCCATCATCTCTGGACGTTGGCTCAGTGGCAGAGCGTTGCATGATCAGATGCATCCCAATACCCCCTTCATCATGCCGATGAGAGGGCACGAATCCGTCGTCTTTCAGGGGAACAGTACCTTGACACCCGCACTGCGGGGCAGAGACAAGCGGGCGGCGGCTCCACTATGCTCTGGGGAACATTCATGATAGAAATCAGACAAGGACAGTACTTCTGCTTATGGCATGTATCGGTTAGAATAATGCACCGATGATGACTGATATCAGTCGAAATCGATTTGCAACAAGATAAATAAATTATGTTTCCGCGACTGCTTGCTACATTCTTTATAATTTTATAATTCACGTGCGCCTCCGTGGGCCCGGCAAAGCTCGTGCAAGACACCATGATGGCCGAGGAGTATCGTACACTGGTTGCAAACCATGTACACCCCTTCATGACGGTCATGTTTCCCTACTGCAGTGGCATTTTTCAACAAGATAATGCGCCGTGTCACAAGGCCATGAATGTGATGGAGTGGCTCGAGGAACGCAGTGGCGAGTTCCAATTGATGTGTGCCCCTCCCCCGCCCCCCTCGCAACTCGCCAGATCTGAACCCGATCGAACACATCTCGGATGTGATTGAACCTGGCTTCAGAGCTCATCGCCCCCCTCCCAGGAATTTACGGGAATTGTGCGTACAGATGCGGTGCAGACTCCCTCCACCGACCTACCAATGCCCCATTGCTTCCTTGCCACGACGCGTCCCCGCTGTTATACGTGCCAAAGGTGCACATACCGGCTATTAGGTAGTAGTCATAAGTCCTGGCATATCAGTGTATGTTCGGTTGGGTTGTTTGGGGGAAGAGACCAGACAGTGAGGTCATCGGTCTCATCGGATTCGGGAAGGACGGGGAAGGAAGTCGGCCGTGCCCTTTCAAAGGAACCATCCTGGCATTTGCCTGGAGCGATTTAGGGAAATCACGGAAAACCTAAATCAGGATGGCCGGACGCGGGATTGAACCGTCGTCCTCCCGAATGCGAGTCCAGTGTGCTAACCACAGCGCCACCTCGCTCGGTTCAGTGTATGTTGATGTACATCCAATATTTCGAATATGGCGTTTCTTGTTTCGACAACTGCTGCTGTCAGTGCTTTGATGTGGGATATTTCACTGTTTCGGATATCTGACTAAGCTTGAGCCAGTTTCAAAAAAATGTTCAAATGTGTGTGAAATGTTATGGGACTTAACTGCTAAGGTCATCAGTCCCTAAGCTTGCACACTACTTAACCTAAATTATCCTAAGGACAAACACACACCCATGCCCGAAGGAAGACTCAACCTCCGCCGGGATCAGCCACACAGTCCATGACTGCAGCGCCCGAGACCGCTCGGCTAACCCCGCGCGGCGAGCCAGTTTCCTGTGAACACGTCTCTGCGGTAGTTTCATTCCACACGAACATTTTGATTATACACACCGCGATTGTAGGTCCACAATACTCTCCGAGGAAATATTTTCGTGGTAGTCAGGAGTGATGTGGGCAGAGTTTTCAAACACTCAAAATGGTTCAAATGGCTCTGAGCACTATGGGAGTTAACATCTATGGTCATCAGTCCCCTAGAACTTAGAACTACTTAAACGTAACCAACCAAAGGACAGCACACAACACACAGTCTTCAAACACTGCAGCAGCGTTTGAAGAAGTGTTCTCATCCAATTTCTTTCTGTCCATTGCCCTTTATGCCTTTCCTAAATGGAGCTCTTTACAGTGAGACCAGATGCTCTGGTAAATAGTGTTCACTGTTGCGTGCGATACCCAATAACAGGCTGTCGTCTCTAGAATACGACCTCCTCCCTCCGACGGAAAATCACTGCATCATCGTGAGGTAGTGTCGCGATAGGCCATCGATAGATGAGATAAATAGGGTCGGCGACGTCGCGGGCCGTCGCCGGCCCCGCGCTCCCTCCTACCCCCTGCCCCCATCCCCTGTGATCGATGCGGTGTACGTGCACGTGTAAGTGTGTGAGTGTACGTGGATGTACCGGTGTGTGCAGCGTTCCTGAAGCCGGCGGCGGAGCCGCTGGTGGGCGACACGTGGCTGCTGGCGGGGGCGGCGGCGGCGGCGGCGTGCCTGCTGCTGCTGTTCGCCGTGCTGCTCGCGCTCGGCATGGGCAAGCGCAAGCGCGGCAAGCGGCGCGTCGTCAGCGACGCGCAGGCGCCCGGTGCTGGCGGCGCAGACAACAGGGCCTTCGTGGACTCGGAGGGCGCGCAGGTGAGTGCCGCCGACTCTTCCGCTCCGACCAACGCACCGGTTACTCCTCCACAGCACCTCCATAGGTACGTCAGTGTTCCTTAACCTCTTAACTTGGTATTTTCAGTGGCTGATTTCGCCTATCGCACCACGTGCCCCGTTCACTCATTAACACCCTTCACAAAAGGGAACTTCGCCAAGCGTAAACTGAAGTGACAAAACTCATGGGGTAGCGATATGCACGTATATTATATATATATATATTGCGTACACAAGGTATAAAAAGGCAGTGCATTGGCGGAGCGGTCAATTACTCTTAGGTGATCCACGTGAAAAGGCTTCCGACCTGATGACAGCCGCAGACTTTTGTACCCGGAATGATAGTTGGAGCTTGACACATGGGACAGTTCATTTCGGAAATAGTTAGGGAATTCAATATTTATAGACCCACAGTGTCAAAAGTGTGCCGAGAATGTCCGGTATTACCTCTCACCATGGACAACACAGCGGCCGTCGGTCTTCACTTAACGACCGAGAGCAGCGGCGTTTGCATAGAGTTGTCAGTGCTAACAGACAAGAAACACCGCGTGAAATTACTGCAGAAATCAATGTGGGACGTACGAAGAACGTATCCGTTAGCACAGTGTGGCGAAATTTTTGCGTTAATGGGCTATGGCAGCAGACGACCGAGGCGAATGCCTTTGCTAACAGCACGACATCACCTGCAACGCCCGTCGTGGGCTACTGACCATATTACTTGGACTCTTGACTGGAAAACTGTGCTGTGGTCAGATGAGTGCAGATTTCAGTTGCTAAAACCTGGTGGTAGGGTTCGAGTGTGGGTCAGACCGCACGAAGCCATCGACCGAAGTTGTCCTCAAGGTACTGTGAAGCTGGTAGTGGCTCCATAGCGGTGTGGGCTGCGTTTACAGGGAATGCAACGGGTCCAATGAACTGATCATTGACTGTAAATGGTTATGTTCAACTACTTGGAGACCATTTACAGCCATTCGTCGATAGGATGTTCCCAAACAACGATGGAATTTTTACCGATGACAATCCCCCTTGTCACCGGGCCATACTTGTTAGCGATTGGTTTGAAGAACACTCTGGACATTTCGAGCGAATGATTTGGCCACCCAGATCGCCCGACGTGAATCCCATCGAACACTTTTGGGACATAGTGGAGAGGCGACTGCGTGCATGAAATTCTGCACGTCAACAGTTTCGCAGTTATGGACGGCTATAGAGGCAGCATGGCTCAATATTTCTGCAGGGGGCTTCCAACGACTTGTTGAGTGCATGCCACGTCGAGATGCTGCACTATGCCGGGCAAAAGAAGGTCCGACACGATATTAGGAGGCATCCTATGACTTTCGTTACCTCAGTGTAAATGAACTATCGTGATGAAATATAACGGGTGTGTAGAGGGGGCAAAATAATGCAAAATGTGTTGCGTCGTTTTTGCCCAATTTCACTTTTAAAGGCTAAAACACACCCAGAATTGAAATTGGCATATTAGGTTTAGACGCAATATATTCAAAACGATGATATATAAAAATTGTTTTTTAAGGTCATTCCACTCCATGAATCGGTACAGTAACCTTTTTTCATTATTGTACAAAGAAACAGTCTCAATTGCAAAACTATATTTATTACAGTAAAAATAACAGTACGGCTGAGACTGTTCATTTATAAAAAAGGTTTCATTTAAAATTTGTCTTTTATTAACCTTCTTGTAAACTATGTAATCAACGTTCGTAATAACTTGAAATGTTGTAAAATACCCCACCATCATTAATTAACTTTGAAAAACGAAAACTTTTGTTGCAACATATATTAAATAAGCTTTTAAGGCGCTTACATGCATATGTAATGACGCTGGTTTCTGAACTACCATTTAGAAAAGTAAACTGTACACACGAGTATTTTCAACATAACTAATTAAAATATCTAAACTTTCATTATTATTCTAATTATTTATTTAACTTGTATTTGCTGTATGTTTTAATTGTTTTTTTTTACGTTTTAAAATTGTAGTTTTTTTTTTGCTTACCGTTTAACAGGCGTGTATTTTGTTAATTGAAAATTATACATAGCTCATTATTGTGATAGAAAATAATTGCCATAATGGCAATCTGTAAGGAAATACTTAAGACATAACTCTTTTTACATCATTCATATAAAGTTAACGAAATTTCATCACATAATACGCACGATGGAGAACACAATATAAAACGAAATTCGCCAGGACTTCAACTTGTCACAGGTGATACTCTGAATATCCTGATCTGTATCAGTCATATTTCAGTACGTTGGTAAGCCTTTGCGACAATAATTGATTATCTACTGGTGACTGCATCTTGATTATATTGTTTCTCAAGTGGAGCCTGACAGCATGATTATCCAACAGAACTAGATCTGAAAATGTCCTCACGAAGTTCTTCCAACATCGAAAGCTGTACACGACCCGTAGCTGTACCTGTGCCGTCGAGCTCTTCGGGATCACCAACTTCCTTGTCCTCAGGTACGATGCTCTAAACGATTTTTTCACTTTGACGACACCAAGAATCTAGCAATATTACAGATTTTTCTCCCTCACGGGAAAGAAAACTTCTGTCGGATATCTTTTGAGCTCGCCAGACGGTTGCTTAACAAATTTCGATGCTGTCATGAGGACATTTGGGGCTTTAAAAAGAGATTCTCGATTTCTCGTCCAAACTCACCATTAGTTTCTTTTAAAACTATGAAAAGGTGGTCATTGTGAGTTTATATCCAGAACAAGACACCTGTTCATCCGGTGATCCCAAAAGGCCAAACGGTACAGGTACAGCCGTGGGACGTACGCGGCTTTCGATGAACTTTGTAAGACGTTTTTTGAAACATAGTTCTGCTGAATGACTATACTGCCAGTCTCACTTTAGAAACAATATACTCAAGCTGCAGTCACAAGTACATAATCAATTCTCTTCGCCAAGGTTTACCAATGTGCTGAAATATGCCTGATACAAATGAGGATTTTTACAGGGGCACCTGCGATCCTTCTGAATTTTGTTTTTTATTGTGATCTCCGTCGTGTATATTATGCAAAGAAATTTCGTTCGAAAAATTTCGTTTTAACCATTTCTTTACAGATTAGCTTTGTTGTAATGATTTTGTATCATAATAATGAGTTACTAATTATTTTCAATCAATAAAATACATGTATATGAAACGGTGAAGAAAAAAATGGTGAAACATGGCAAAGAAAAAATGGCAAATAAAAAGAAAAATTGGACATAAAAATGAAATACGTACATCATTATTTTGCTCGCTCTACACAGCAGTTAAGTTTCGTCAAGACCATCTATTTACACTTGGAATTGTTTCCTTATTAGCTGATTTTCATTTATACTCCTCAGTCCTTATGTAGCATATACGTTACATCTGACTTTTATTACTTTTTTCTAGCTTAGGAAATAAACTAACCTCTCTACGCCTGGTTGTAGCATACACTGACTGATCAGTAGTATACGCACACGCCTGTGTAATGCAGAATTGATCGCTAGATGTCACGAGAGATAGAATGCTCAACATAAAGGACGCTGTAAGTATTTAATTGTGAGCAGAGAAGCTGTAAAAGCAGAATGAATCTGTCAGAAGAGCTTAACGGCTTCGAACGTGGACTTGTCATTGCATGTCACCTGAGTAACAAGTCCTTGATGGACATTTTAGCCCATCTAAAGCTGCACAAGTCAGCTGTTGCTGATATGATTGTGAAGTGGAAACGCGATGGAACAACCACAGCTAAACCACACAGGCGTTTTGTCACGGTCCGCGCGGCTCACCCCGTCGGATGTTCGAGTTCTCCCTCAAGCATGGGTGTGTGTGTTGTCCTTAGCGTAAGTTAGTTTAAGTAGTGTGTAAGCTTAGGGACCGATGACCTCAGCAGTTTGGTCCCATAAGACCTTACCACAAAGTTCCAAAAAATTACGACTAGGCAGACCTCTTCTACTGACAGATAGGAACTATTGAGCATTGCAGAGGGTGGTTGTAAAAAAATCGCATGAAATCAACGGAAGGGATCACTCGCGAGTTCCAAAATGCAACTGGTGTAGTCCAGCTGTTTTTTTCATTTTTTCTTTTTTAAGTCATCAGTCTTCTGGTTGGTTTGATGCCGCCTGCCTATAATTCCTCTCCTCTGCCAATTTCTTCATCTCAGAGTAACATTTGCAACCTACGTCCTCAATTATTTGGTGGATGTATTTCAATCTCTGCCTCCCTCTACAGTTTTTACCCTCTGCGGCTCCCTCTAGTACCATGGGAGTTTTCCCCTGATGTCCCAACAGATGTCCCATCTTCTTGTCGGTGTTTTCCATGTATTCCTTTCCTCTCCCGATTGTGCGCAGACCCTACTCATTCCTTACCTTATCATGACATGTAAATGCTTCAGTTCTCTTCTGTTCTGCACTGCCATACAATGCTGTGCTCCAAACGCTCATTCTATAGTCAGTGCTAAGCGGTAGCTGAGATGGTGTAAACAGCGAGGCCACTGGACAGTGGATGATTCGAAACAAATGATTTGGAGTGATGAATCACGTTGTGGCAATCCGATGGAAGGATTTTGGTTTGGTGAATACTTGGAGAAGGTTTCCTGCTATCGAGTGTAGTGCCAAAATGATGCATTGAGGAGGTGGTGGTACAGCATGGAGGTGTTTTTCGTGGTCAGGGCGCGGCTCCCTTATTGCCATCAAGAAAACGCTTAATGAGGAAGGATATGAACACATTTTACTGCATTATGTACTGCGTACAGTAGAGGAATAGTTCGGTGACGTTCATTGTTTGCATCAGCATGACTATGCGCTCTCTCATAACGCGGTACCTACGAGGCAATGGTTTGTGGACAATACATTCCTTAAATGAACTGTCTTAGGCAGAGTCCCGACGTGAACTCCTTGAAACACCTATGAGACGAGTCAGAACGTCTATTTCGCTGCAGATCTCAGCGTCCAACATTACTACCTTCTCTGGTTTCGACTTCTGAGGAAGAGTGGATTGCCAGGGTGTGTGCAGGGTGAACACACCCCTTATTAATGTCCGCTATAGCTGCCTCGCCAAAGACCTTGCCGCAGTGGTAACAACGACCCCCGTTAGATCACCGAAGTTAATTGCTGTCGGACGTGGCTAGCAGTTGGATTGGTGACCGTCCGGGTCTGCCAAACGCTGTTGGTAAGTGGATTGCACTCAGCCCTTGTGAGGCCAATTGAGGAGCTACTTGACTGGGAAGTAGCGGCTCTGATCACGAAAACTGGTAACAGCCGTGAGAGCAGTTTGCAGACCACACGCCCCTCCATATCCACATCCAGTGACGCCTATCGGCTGTTGACGACACAACAGTCATCCGTACCGCTGGGTCTTCCGAGACCTGTTCTGACTGGGTGCAGAGATTATAATAGCTTTCTCGATATTTTTGATCGAACAGCGTATAATGTACACCATATTCTTTCTGTGCATCATCTCTTTTTTCTGCATCTTCCCAGCCGGTGGCTGTATCTGCTTGAAGAAAGCTGTTTATCACAGCGTATTCGAGAAATAAATATAATTTATTTTTTAATAGTTCTGAAATAGAAAGTGTTTAGCATATGCTGTTATATGCTAATATACCTTACGCTATCGAGTAAATGATCGTTTCTTCCATCACAACAATACAGGGACACAATTTCTGTCCATGTAGGACTGGGTCTTCGTTCCGCAACGACCTTTACTTTGACATTCCACTGGCATTGCTTTCATAATTTTGAAGTGTTTGCTACTGACTTTTCTGAGTACTGTTTAAGTTTTTCTTATTTTATAGCATAAGTAGATTCACTATCAAAGTGTCTTAAAATATTTGCGAATCACATCAACTTTTTAAATTTGGTATTTTAGTCGTATTTAGTACTAGAACAGTGCATTTACCACCAATATTAAGTTTTCATTCATGAAGTCTAAGGTCGAGACTGAGGAGTTACGGACCAAAACTGAATTGGATTAGGGTCGAATATTACGTATCAATAAACAGAATGAAATGAAATTTTATTTTCACATAGTTACATGTTTTCTGTATGAAATGTTTTAAAACATGGAGCTACAAGGAGAGGAATTTCACATTCTGCATGCCAGTAGCATATCTCTTTTCGAAGACTTCTTGTCGTGCGTACGCCACACCTCATTGGTGGTCTTTTCTTCGTTGAGTTTGGCGCAAATACCAGAAAACTGCTGGCTATGAGACGGGTCGAATTTCTTGTTCGAAGTGGGCGTCCAAATGATGACCTATGTTGTGGTGAGAATACGCCCAACTGTTTCACGAGACTGATCAATAATTCCAAGATGCTTTTTTGGTTGTAGGTCGTCTGCACTGAAGCATGAAACGTCCAATAAATGGTGAAAAATCTCCTGATAATATTTTTTCTGTCTGCTCCTGTCCATTCGGTGGCTTTGAAATTGAGAATCGCTCCTATACATGTCTCCGTATTCTTGTCAGTATCCAAGACAACATTTGGCTTCTGCAAGGCGCCAGTCTTTTAATTTACATCTTAAAATGTCTCGTCATGGAACGTGCTGACCGTACGATATCTCTCTTGTCTTTCCACTTCATCAACATCTGCTTCTTTCTGGATGCCATTACATATTCGTCCTCCTCCAGTTTTTCATTTTTAATAAAGTCAGGGAAATACTTTCTATTTTGCAGCAATGTGCCGACAACGTCAGCATTCTTACTCTTTAGTTTGTGAACCAAATCTGGATTAGTGTATCAGTTACCGAGTTGAATAAAATAATCCTCGCCGAGCACATTGTGAGCCAGCCCCAAAACAATACGAGAACTTATTTACACTACAGAATAGACTGCCATAATTTTTGTCCTTACCAATATAAACATGAAAAACGTTATAACTGACCAAGAATAAATTATCTTGACTGACGAGAGATACCAACAGACGAAGCTTCACTAGCATTATAACACCTGCCGTCCTCAAACTCGTCATTCCCATCGGCTACAAGCCACAGAATGCTGTGCACGGATGTATCCTTCAAAATCACTGTGAACGAGCAGGCCATGGACGGACACATCCATCGTGCCCACTTAAAGATTGAAAATGGCGACAGACGTGCAGCATTCGGCGAGCACACTATGCATGCTTGCCAAATGCTGAATAGGAGACATGCTCGCTTTGAACCAGGTATGCGCATATCGCCATGCACCAAGTCAGTCTGGGAACAACGAATAATCGCCGTTCCGTAGCTCTACGGAAAGCAAAGGCATTCGTAACTGGTAATTAGCGCAGCTGGTTTTGTAGGACCGCCGTGTGGCAGTACGTTATGAAAGAAAAAGAAAACTGGTAGAAGATGGTGGACGGTGTTCCTTATTAAAGCTAAGAAACATAAATACTAACTGGTTAAAAGTAAATTTCTATTAACAACCTCTGTTTTAAAAACTTGTTCCATTTACTTTTTATGCATATTTGAGAATTCAGATCTAATCGCTGTTGTTGTTGTTGTAGCTACAGAACAAGGATAATTATTCTTCTCTCTTTTATTTCAGAGCAATAGTTCGATCACAATAAATTGTTTTTTAACATTTTTGGAATCTGTTTATATTAAGTAATCACACGGAGGTGCGGCGAAAGCACATCTTTCTTCAAATCATATCTGAGTGAAATAGAACATGAGCACTTTCCATCGAGCACTTTCTATCATGCGCTGTATAGTGGCTTGCACAGATTTTGTCCATGGCTTCGCCCCTCTATATGTACGTCAAATATACTGCATCCCTCCCTTTGTCCATCTCCTCCTTCTCCTTCTTTCTTTCCATTTCCTTCTTCCTCTCTCTGTCCATCTCCTCCTTACCCTATTTCTGTCCATCTCCTCCTCTTCCCTTTCTCTATACCCAGCCATGACCATCTACACACATACATTATGATGCAATCCACACAACAAACCAGTTATGCAAGGCAGCCTAGATATCAAGCATTACCCATCATTTTCACCGCCACCTCCACCTCCTCAATCTCCAACAGTCATGACTTGAAGCCATATACGATGGTTCCCCACACCATGACGCCAGGAGTGACTCCGTTGTGTCTCACGAAAACATTGGAAGAATGGGACCTCTGACCAGGTCGCTGCCATAGTCAATGGTCATCTGGGGCAGTGCAGAACCGCATTTTGTCACAGGACACAAAGCGACGTCGTTCATCATCAGTCCACGCTTCCTCGTCATGGAACTTCTCCAAATGCACCCGCTTGTGTTGTGGTGTTAACGGCCGCCTCTGGATAGGACAGCAATTCCTCAGGTCGACTGTTGTTAGTCTCTGACCATTGTTGCAAGATGACTCAGAATTGGTGGCAGTCCATTACTTGTTCTCGAATGGCAGGCGCAGATGTGAAGAGTTTATAGTGTAACTGGTGAACAATACAGTGGTTCCCTCTTGTGATGGTCAGACATGGTCAACCAGAATGATGACCAGTAGGGCAGGGCCCTTCCCGTGCAGTCCTACGTCAGGCCACTTGACATCCGAATGCTGCACAAGTCCGGATAATGCACAATTTGACCATCCGGCCAGATGGAGACCTGCAGCGAGGACACTTTCAAACTACGTCAGGTGCTGATAATGCTGTCTCATACGAGTACGCGGCAATTCCGTGTCCTTCACAGTAATCATTCAAGCGCTGTTCGCACCCTTGTACACCCTACCAGGCCTGATAACGACACTAAACACATACTGATGTTCAAATGTGTGTGAAATCTTATGGGACTTAACTGCTAAGGTCATCAGTCCCTAAGCTTACACACTACTTAACCTAAATTATCCTAAGGACAAACACACACACCCATGCCCGAGGGAGAACTCGAACCTCCGCCGGGACCAGCCGCACAGTCCATGCCTGCAGCGCCTGAGACCGCTCGGCGAATCCCGCGTGGCTAAACACACACTCTCCACCATGGTAGCCATTCTGCCGGACACAGAACATTGCAACTGTAATTACTCTGCGCAGCAGGATTAAAGGATCAGTTTTTCTAATCCCCGTAATTGTCTCCTTTTGCAACACTTAAGTCTGAAATGTGGCTCAAAGGTGCCCTCAGACGTCCTGTGTAATAGTTCAACAGCGTGGCACCTTGTGACGTCACCCTCGGGTTCGACAACGCTTCAGACAGCAAGGCGCAGTGTAACCGCAGTATTTGCCCTGATGTATGCAGTAGAACCATTAGGGTTTCAGACAGGAGGGCGTAAAACGTGTAGACATCCTTTGCTGCTTCGTATCACGTTTCGTTTAATTGTTTGGAACGGTTCGTAGCGGTTCCACTCTGCACGTCAGAGCAAAAATTGCGATCGCATTACACTCCAGAGGGGTTAGATCATAGCCATTGGGGTTGTAGCGTCATGATGTCTGTCGAGAAGGGATGGATCGCCCAGGAAGTGTCACCAGTGTCAAAGGTCCCGTTGCTCATCGCACTGCGAAAGTGTTGCGTGCGAATCAGCTTCTCAAGGAAATGGGTGGTTTCTTAAACGCACTGTATGCCACTGCTGAGGCATTTTCTTGTAGCTTCTGACCGGCGTTTGTCTAAAATATTTTCCTCTGCCGCTCATAAAGACACTGCGTGATTTCAACGCAGGGCGTCGCGGTTGTGATGTCCAGCGCAGAGACGTGAAGAGAAGGGGTGAAATGTGGCTAAGAGGGACTGTACTGTGACACGTCCAAGGTAGTGTCTGGCGATTCTGCAGAGGCGTCAAAAGACGGGGTGAAATCTTGGTGAGAGGGTGTGTGACGTCCTTCCCATCGTTTGACAAGTTCATGGTGGCGTTGGGCAGCATTGTGGTGATCAATAATTTTATCTTGGAACTCTTCCATTTTGGTACGTGTTTGCATAGAAAAACAATAATCTCAGAAATTGAGTCCGCCTTGAAGCAAAACACCTTGTTATTCGTGTATTTCTTCATTCTCCCAAACTAGTTTCGGCGAAAAATATCACCATCATCAGTGGGCTTTTTAAATCTAAAACATACATAAAATAGCGTGGTTACACAAACACAGTAGCACATTATTAAATTTCTATTCGTTTTTTGAAATATAGTGATCTATGGATACTTTCATACTACCTTATTTATTGTATGTTACAGCATGTTTTAAGAATTATTGTCGCTGTTTGCGACATATTTTCTGTGCGCTTTTTTCTGTTGCTGTTTTTTACTCAGCGAACATCATGTCATCTGCAACCGTGTGTGCCGCGCGGGATTAGCCGAGCGGTCTCAGGCGCTGCAGTCATGGACTGTGCGGCTGGTCCCGGCATAGGTTCGAGTCCTCCCTCGGGCGTGGGTGTTTGTGTTTGTCCTTCGGATAATTTAGGTTAAGTAGTGTGTAAGCTAGGGACTGATGACCTTAGCGGTTAAGTCCCATAAGATTTCTCACATATTTGAACATTTTTTTGCAACCGTGTGAGCGGCTGTTAGTAAACAAAATACTAAAAGGTGAACTTCATATGTCAGAAATATACACTTGGGGTTGTGGTAGTGTTGTGGAATCCAGTTATTTGGTGTGTACTGAGCTGTTACTTAGCTACACAGAAAAACAAAACTTTCGCACTTTGTTTCTGATCAACCATTTCCCCATCAAACACAGAGACATAAATAAGGAACAGAAGTCGTCGTAATTCGCGCTACAGTTTTCATAGCCTTTCTCGCCACATGCGAGACACCTCTCGCGACACAAGCTAACAGCAAGATGGCGTAATATTCTTGGTCAGAAACAAACTGCGGAAGGTTTGTTTTTCTGTGTATAAAAACAGCTACATGCCATCCAACGAATGTGAGTACACGAAAAGCTAAGTAACAGCTGAGTACATACTAAATAAAAATGGCTCTGGGCACTATGCGACTTAACTTCTGAGGTCATCAGTCGCCTAGAACTTAAAACTAATTAAACCTAACTAACCTAAGGATATCACACACATCCATGCCCGAGGCAGGATTCGAACCTGCGACCGTAGCGGTAGCCCGGTTCCAGACTGTAGCGTCTAGAACCGCACAGCCACTCCGGCCGCCCCACACTAAATAACTAGATTCCACAACACTACTACAACCCCAAGTCTATATTGCTGACATACGAAGTTCACCTTTTAGTATTTTGCTTACTAAAGCCGCTCACACGGTTGCAGATGACGTGATGTTCGCTGAGTAAAAAACGGCAACAGAAAAAAAGCGCACGGCTGGAAAACCGAGAACGTTTTATTCATGTAAGCCGTCGCGAAAGACTCCGAGGACGAATAACAAGGTGTTTTGCGTCGAGGCGGACTTAATTTCTGATATTATTGCATTGTGGTGAAATTCGGTGTCAGTGTGACATCGTAAACCCACATCACAAGTCACATGAACTTCTGAGCTTTGATCTGTTTTTCACATCTTGCTATTTCAGACGAGTTTAATAGCAATCTTTGCCAGCATCGCAGGCATGACGGGCTGTGCTATTGGTATGATGTTTTGTGATGTAAATAGTAATTTTAACTTGGACGTGCCAATGCATCGCTCATTTCATGTTTTATGTATCTGAAAATTCAATGGGAAGAATTTGTGTGTAGCTGGCACAAGATGTTTCCAATAACTTTTATGAAGATCTGAAGCTGGTAACTTAGTTTTACCGAAACCGGTTATCCACGGTAAAGTTTTTTGTGGTGACCTCGGCTAAGAAGTTTTTCTTCTCCTAAATAGGGTAAGTCAGGGTAAAATGACGTAGCAAGACTATGGACGAAACCAGTTGAGTGGTGGAACCTGCACCAAGCTGTACAAAAAGGTTGATAGGCAACCTGTTCCTACATTCATGGCGACGAGCTGTCTGCTTTTGTCTTGGTACTGTGAACGAAAAACTTGTAGGTAATCCTCTTTTTATTTTATTCACATACGAGTACATTCATTCATTAGTATTATAGGCAATTACATGTTTGAGAAAAGTACAAGTTATCTTTAAAGCTTACTTTTAGCTGTGCTTTGAGAGGTAGAAGGTACTGCTAGAGTACGCAGCAGTTGAACGTTTTTCGAATGAATCAAAGAACGCATTTCAGGCTACTGTGACATACCATGTGGACTCTAGTTATATTCTGTGTGATCTTTGAAATTAATTATTACTTATTGTACGTATGTCTTTAAATTTAACATCAATAGCAGTAGGTCATTCTGTAATGAAATAAATTCAACGAAGCATTAAACATGAACTGATAAATGTGCGATGATATAAAAATTAATTTTTGTAGGCCAGATACAAGAACATGAATTTCCCCGTTCCGATGGCAGGCAATGAAGTAAAGAAACCGCCAAGACAATCTTGGGATGCGATGTAGACGCAGCAGGCTATGGAAGCTGCTACCAGTGGAGGGGTAGCTGCGGGCGTCGAAAGCATTCGGGCTTCCCCAGGGTACGCTTAGAAGACGAACTAGGAATACGAACAAAACTTTGAATGGTGTTCAGAAAGTATTGGGTATATTCCAACGAACTTTGAACAGTGTGTTGCAGCTTGAACTGGTACAACATCTGAAACTATTCGAGTTGCACTTGTTTGGTACGACAGTGAAAGAGGTGAGACAACTTGCATTCCAAATATCCGAGAAAAGCAAAGAGGTTACTTAGTTGTGGGAAAGACATATCGTAGGAAGAACACCTTTTTGGCGACAACAGTGCTGCTTCCGAAGATAGTCACTGTCTGCACTACTTGGACCTATACTCGCGTTCAAAACCCTGAGAATACTGGTTAAAGTATCAGCAGTGTAATTTGTGGGCACAAACTGAATGCGCAGAAGTAGCCCACAGAACAAAAAACTTTATTTGTGCTGCCTTCAAATATATGGGATCGGTGATAATTATTTCTTCCAAAACGGAACTAATTTTGTTGCTTCATGGATATCTCCAACGTCGATCAGTTGTAGAATTTTGGAACACGTATTATGTTCGAGTATAATGACTTTTCTGGAGACTAGAAATCTACTCTGTAGGAATCAGCATGGGTTTCGAAAAAGACGATCGTGTGAAACCCAGCTCGCGCTATTCGTCCACGAGATTCAGAGGGCCATAGACACGAGTTCCCAGGTAGATGCCGTGTTTCTTGACTTCCACAAGGCGTTCGATACAGTTCCCCACAGTCGTTTAATGAACAAAGTAAGAGCATATGGACTATCAAATTGTGTGGTTGGATTGAAGAGTTCCTAGATAATAGAACGCAGCATGTCATTCTCAATGGAGAGAAGTCTTCCGAAGTAAGAGTGATTTCAGGTGTGCCGCAGGGGAGTGTCGTAGGATTGTTGCTATTCACAATATACGTAAATGACCTTGTGGATAACATCGGAAGTTCACTGAGGCTTTTTGCGGATGATGCTGTAGTATATCGAGAGGTTGTAACAAATGGTTGAAATGGCTCTGAGCACTATGGGACTCAACTGCTGTGGTCATAAGTCCCCTAGAACTTAGAACTACTTAAACCTAACTAACCTAAGGACATCACACACATCCATGCCCGAGGCAGGATTCGAACCTGCGACCGTAGCGGTCGTGCGGTTCCAGACTGTAGCGCCTTTAACCGCTCGGCCACTTCGGCCGGCAGGTTGTAACAATGGAAAATTGTATTGAAATGCAGGAGGATCTGCAACGAATTGACGCATGGTGCAGGGAATGGCAATTGAATCTGAACGTAGACAAGTGTAATGTGCTGCGAATATATAGAAAGAAAGATCCTTCATCATTTAGCTAGAGTATAGCAGGTCAGCAACTGGAAGCAGTTAATTCCATAAATTATCTGGGAGTAGGCATTAGGAGTGATTTAAAATGAAATGATCATATAAATTTGATCGTCGGTAAAGCAGATGCCAGACTGAGATTCATTGGAAGAATCCTAAGGAAATGCAATCCGAAAACAAAGGAAGTAGGTTACAGTACACCTGTTCACCCACTGCTTGAATACTGCTCAGCAGTGTGGGATCCATGCCAGATAGGGTTGATAGAAGAGATACAGAGGATCCAACGGAGAGCAGCGTGCTTCGTTACAGGTGTAAGTAGGCTGTTTAGGTTTTTATGTTGGTAATGCCACGTAGCGCTCTGTATGAAAATCACTAACTGTGCTGTGTGAAGGCTGTGGTTGGTTTGCATTGTTGGAGTATATGCTGTTGTAGTGTTGCGCAGCTGGCTGTTAACAGTGGTCAGTGCGTAGCGTTGCGCAGTTGGAGGTGAGCCGCCAGCAGTGGTGGATGTGGGAAGAGAAATGGCAGAGTTTTTAGAGTTGATGATCTGGATGTGTGTCCATCAGAGACAGTAAATTTGTAAGACTGGAAGTCATGAACTGCTATATATATTATGACTTTTGAACACTATTAAGGTAAATACATTGTTCGTTCTCTATCAAAATCTTTCATTTGCTAACTATGCCTATCAGTAGTCAGTGCCTTCAGTAGTTTGAATCTTTTATTTAGCTGGCAGTAGTGGCGCTCGCTGTATTGCAGTAGTTCGAGTAACGACGATTTTTGTGAGGTAAGTGATGGGTGAAAGATATAGGTTAATGTTAGTCAGGGCCATTCTTTTGTAGGGATTATTGAAAGTCAGATTGCGTTGCGCTAAAAATATTGTGTGTCAGTTTAGTTTTGGTCAGAATAGGTAAAGAGCGAAATGTCTGAGTACGTACAGTTCTGCTCAGCTGTTTGAAAATCAAATAATGTAAGAGGTTTATCAGCAAAGTAATTCATTAATTTTTCTAAGGGGACGTTAGGTGACGTTTCACAGGATGATTTAGTAATAGCGAAAGCGTTACGGAGATGATAGATAAACTCCAGTGGAAGACTGCAGGAGAGACGCTCAGTAGCTCGGTACGGGGTTTTGTTGAAGTTTCGAGAACATACCATCACCGAGGAGTCAAGCAGTATATTGCTCCCTCCTACGCATATCTCGCGAAGAGACCATGAGGATAAAATCAGAGAGATTAGAGCCCACACAGAGGCATACCGACAATCCTTCTTTCCACGAACAACACGGGACTGGAATAGAAGGGAGAACCGATAGAGGTACTCAAGGTACCCTCCGCCACACACCGTCAGATGGCTTGCGGAGTATGGATGTAGATGTAGATGTAGATTCAAATTCATAGTTCTACTTTCAGTCTTCACTTTTTGTACGACAGAACTGAGAAACCTACATTGATGCTATTGAAGAATTTTTCCAGGAGTAGTATTTTATTTGTTAAATACAAATCCATTGAATATATCAAATATCTAATGTTTACCTGAATTTCTTACCTTTCCTTACTCCTATGTCATTTTACCCTGACATCGAATGGCGAAATCTAGAAGTGAAGGAGGCACAGTCCAGTTACAGTTTTATTTAATAAAATGTTTTATGAAGTAATAATGACCTAAAAATTCATTGTCAATTGCAGAGTAATCACATAGGTGTAGATGTAGACACGTGTTTTTGATTCGACTGCCGCCGTACGCTCTGCTGACAGCGCACGGAGGAGCGCGCTGAGGAGAGCGGCCGCCGACGCCCTTCGCCGCGCCTGCCCGGGGTGGCGCCGCCCCCGGGTCCTCCGCCCCCAGTGGCCACCTCCGTCCGCGAGGAGCAGACGCAGACTCCGCGGCGGGCCGCCAGTGGCTCCAGCGGCTCCAGCAGCGGCGCCTGCTCCTCTGCCAGGGCCTCGCTAGTCCGGCGCCGCGCCCAGCCGGCGCACCACCACCGCAAGCACCGCCACCACCACGACCAGCACCACCGCCGGCGGCAGGTGCAGGTAGGCCACCACACTCTGCTAAAGCAAAGGCAGGCGTACCTCACACCATGTGGTACCGCAGAGTGACAGCACCCGTCTCCGACGGGCAGGGAGTAACTACACTACTGGCCATTAAAATTGCTACACCAAGGAAATACAGATGATAAACGGCTATTCGTTAGACAAATATATTATACTAGAACTGACAAGTGATTACATTTTCATGCAATTAGGGTACATAGATCCTTAGAAATCAGTACCCAGAACAACCACCTCTGGCCTTAATAACGGCCTTGATACGCCTGATTCAAATGGCTCTGAGCACTATGGGACTCAGCTGCTGAGGTCATTAGTCCCCTAGAACCTAGAACTAGTTAAACCTAACTAACCTAACGACATGACACACATCCATGCCCGAGGCAAGATTCGAACTTGCGACCGTAGCGGTCTCGCGGTTCCAGACTGCAGCTCCTATAACCGCACGGCCTGATACGCCTGGGCATTGAGTCAAACAGAGCTTGGATGGCGTGTACAGGTACAGCTGCCCATGCAGTTTCAACACGATACCACAGTTCATCAAGAGTAGTGACTGGCGTATTGTGACGAGCCAGTTGTTCGGCCACCATTGACCAGACGTTTTCAGTTGGTGAGAAATCTGGAGAATGTGCTGGCCAGGGCACAGTCGAACATTTTCTGTATCCAGAAAGGCCCGTACAGGACCTGCAACATGCGGTCGTGAATTATCCTGCTGAAATGTAGGGTTTCGCAGGGATCGAATGAAGGGTAGAGCCACGGGTCGTAACACATCTGAAATGTAACGTCCACTGTTCAAAGTGCCGTCAATGCGAACAAGAGGTGACCGAGACGCGTAATCAATGGCAACCCATACCATCATGCCGGGTGATACGCCAGTATGGTGATGACGAATACACGCTTCCAATGTGGGTTCACCGCGATGTCTCCAAACACGAATGCGACCATCATGATGCTGTAAACAGAACCTGGATTCATCCGAAAAAATGACGTTTTGCCATTCGTGCACCCAGGTTCGTCGTTGAGTACACCATCGCAGGCGCTCCTGTCTGTGATGCAGCTTCAAGGGTAACCGCAGCCTTGGTCTCGGAGCTGATAGTCCATACTGCGGCAAACGTCGTCGAACTGTTCGTGCAGATGGTTGTTGTCTTGCAGACGTCCCCATCTGTTGACTCAGGGATCGAGACGCGGCTGCACGATCCGTTACAGCCATTCGGATAAGATGCCTGTCATCTCGACTGCTAGTGATACGAGGCCGTTGGGATCCAGCACGGCGTTCCGTATTACCCTCCTGAGCCCACCAATTCCATATCCTGCTAACAGTCATTGGATCTCGACCAACGCGAGCAGCAATGTCGCGATACGATAAACCGCAATCGCGAGAGGCTATAATGCGACCTTTATCAAAGTCGGAGACGTGATGGTACACATTTCTCCTCCTTACACGAGGCATCACAACAACGTTTCACCAAGCAACGCCGGTCAACTGCTGTTTGTGTATGAGAAATCGGTTGGAAACTTTCCTCATGTCAGCACGTTGTAGGTGTCGCCACCGGCGCCAACCTTGTGTGAATGCTCTGAAAAGCTAATCATTTGCATATCACAGCATCTTCTTCCTATCGGTTAAATTTCGCGTCTGTAGGACGTCATCTTCGTGGTGTAGCAATTTTAATGGCCAGTAGTGTACACTCCTGGAAATTGAAATAAGAACACCGTGAATTCATTGTCCCAGGAAGGGGAAACTTTATTGACACATTCCTGGGGTCAGATACATCACATGATCACACTGACAGAACCACAGGCACATAGACACAGGCAACAGAGCATGCACAATGTCGGCACTAGTACAGTGTATATCCACCTTTCGCAGCAATGCAGGCTGCTATTCTCCCATGGAGACGATCGTAGAGATGCTGGATGTAGTCGTGTGGAACGGCTTGCCATGCCATTTCCACCTGGCGCCTCAGTTGGACCAGCGTTCGTGCTGGACGTGCAGACCGCGTGAGACGACGCTTCATCCAGTCCCAAACATGCTCAATGGGGGACAGATCCGGAGATCTTGCTGGCCAGGGTAGTTGACTTACACCTTCTAGAGCACGTTGGGTGGCACGGGATACATGCGGACGTGCATTGTCCTGTTGGAACAGCAAGTTCCCTTGCCGGTCTAGGAATGGTAGAAGGATGGGTTCGATGACGGTTTGGATGTACCGTGCACTATTCAGTGTCCCCTCGACGATCACCAGTGGTGTACGGCCAGTGTAGGAGATCGCTCCCCACACCATGATGCCGGGTGTTGGCCCTGTGTGCCTCGGTCGTATGCAGTCCTGATTGTGGCGCTCACCTGCACGGCGCCAAACACGCATACGACCATCATTGGCACCAAGGCAGAAGCGACTCTCATCGCTGAAGACGACACGTCTCCATTCGTCCCTCCATTCACGCCTGTCGCGACACCACTGGAGGCGGGCTGCATGATGTTGGGGCGTGAGCGGAAGACGGCCTAACGGTGTGCGGGACCGTAGCCCAGCTTCATGGAGATGGTTGCGAATGGTCCTCGCCGATACCCCAGGAGTAACAGTGTCCCTAATTTGCTGGGAAGTGGCGGTGCGGTCCCCTACGGCACTGCGTAGGATCCTACGGTCTTGGCGTGCATCCGTGCGTCGCTGCGGTCCGGTCCGAGGTCGACGGGCACGTGCACCTTCCGCCTACCACTGGCGACAACATCGATGTACTGTGGAGACCTCACGCCCCACGTGTTGAGCAATTCGGCGGTACGTCCACCCGGCCTCCCGCATGCCCACTATGCGCCCTCGCTCAAAATCCGTCAACTGCACATACGGTTCACGTCCACGCTGTCGCGGCATGCTACCAGTGTTAAGACTGCGATGGAGCTCCGTATGCCACGGCAAACTGGCTGACACTGACGGCGGCGGTGCACAAATGCTGCGCAGCAAGCGCCATTCGACGGCCAACACCGCGGTTCCTGGTGTGTCCGCTGTGCCGTGCGTGTGATCATTGCTTGTACAGCCCTCTCGCAGTGTCCGGAGCAAGTATGGTGGGTCTGACACACCGGTGTCAATGTGTTCTTTTTTCCATTTCCAGGAGTGTATTTCAGACGAGTTTAACAATAACACCTCTTTTAACTGCACGTTTAAATACATGCGAGCTCTCGATAGCACATGACAAAGTCAAGACCTTTAGTGTGTACCTTTTCATTGACATATACAGGGGATAGGCAAAATAATGTGAACGCTTGTTTTTACTTTGGAACGGTTTATTAATAAGGGGTTGGACTCCCATTTGCCGGTAATACAGTTGCGATGCTTCTTGGAATACTGGCATACAATAATTGTACAGTCTCCAGTGGAATGTTATACCACTCTTCGATCAGAACCTCTTCTAACTCCCGTAGTGACGAGGGAGGCGGAAATTGCTCCGGAGTCTGCACTCCAATGCCGCCCATGAGGGTTCGATAACGTTCAAGTCCGCGGACTGTGCTGGCCCCGCTGCAGTTCAGTTGCATGCTCCTCGTACCATGACTGTACTGTCCTGGCTGTGTGAGTGAGTGTATTATCGTCCTGAAATTTGGCATCATTGTTGGAGAACAGCATTTGAATCACGTGGTGCACCTGATCACCTAAAATGTTCACATACTCGTTGGCTGTAACATGGCCTTTGAGAGTAATAATGGGTCCAGCAGAATACCATGATATGGCTAGCCACAACATCACACTTCCACCTCCATACTTAAGGAGAATTGGAACGCCCTATCCTGACAATGTTAAATTTAATGATTTGGCTTCCCTGAATTTCAGGAACCACTGTAGCCATTCACATAAAACTTTTACAAGACATTAAACTACATGTTCTGTGTCTACTGAACTACAATAATTGCATTTCAGCCTTTGCTTTTGGAAATTTTTAATCACACGGCTAAAATTTTGTGTACTTTTTTGTACGATATCCTAAATAATTTTGATTATACCTAACAAAAATGGCTCTGAGCACTATGGGACTTAACATCTGTGGTCATCAGTCCCCTAGAACTTAGAACTACTTAAACCTAACTAACCTAAGGACATCACACACATCCATGCCCGAGGCAGGATTCGAACCTGCGGCCGTAGCTGTCACGCGGTTCCAGACTGAAGCGCCTAGAACCGCACGGCCACACCGGCCGGCTTATACCTAACATTACGTTCTTCTTTTAGTTCAGTAGATTAAGGATATGTATGTTTTTACTCCCTGGAAATTTGAATACTTTACTCGAAGTGGTTTCTGACATTTATGGAAAAATGCAACAGAAAATGTAAATTTTCAGGAACGCTTTAAAGTTTCAAAAGACTGTAACTCACTTAATATATGCTTAATTTTTTTTATTTTTAGTCACTCAGAAGCACCCTGCACCATACTGTACATCATCCTATTGATCTTTTTCCAAGTTTTTTCTGCTTTTCTTCTTCCTGGACTCCTGAGTGGCCAACTGTACTGCATACTCTGCTTTATGAGTGCGAACCTTGTCCATCCGTTCAAGTTCTGTGATGCAGTTTGTTCCAGGATTAATTACTATACGCTGTAGCACTTTCACCCTACCAATGCTGCCATCATTAAAAGCAATAACAGCATCACTGACCCCTCACTTTAGTGTCTTCATTCCAACAAAAACATTTTTTGGTAAGCGAGTCCATATAAGATTACTGAACGACTCATTGGGATTTTGAGTCTGACCATGCAGACACTTCTCCAGTAATTCAGCATTTGCCAGGTCTCTGTAAATAGGTTTTATGATCTCCATGACTGCAGCTGAGATGGAATGTTTATGGCTGTATGAATTGTTTGAGTACTGGGCATTGCGGTAATTGCACCGTGAATCAGGTCCCGGAGGGCGAAGGTGGTGTACTGGTTTTTTATCATTTGTAAGTCTGTGGAAGAACGTAGCCCATACCGCTTGCTTCATTTTCAACAGATCCTCTGTATTATTTCTAATGGCCATCCCATAATACTGCTGTAGTTCATCAATAATCTGTCTATCAGCCTGCTCCTCATGGTTTTACCATCAGAAAGTTTCTTGTCTGTCAAACTTTGTTTCAACTTCCTCAACCTGGTGCCCATCCTCTTCTGGACATGACCTTTATATCACAGCAATCCACAGCCTTCTTTTCAAAAAATTACCGATTTTATTAGATCTTGAAGTAAGGCACGTAAAAATTTTAAAATTTTCAGCCGGTGTAGATTATATTTAAAAAAATAAAATACTTCCCTTACGAGTTTATAAGTGATATATATTTCCACTGATCAGCCGACCAGGATTTATGCTCCTGACACCACGTTTTACGCTTCTTTGTGTTGGTTGTCGTCACTAATGGTTTGGTATAGCAGCTCGTCCATGAACATTCGCTTTATGGAGACCTCGGCGGACAGTGTCGATAGATACAGGGTCTCGAAAATCGCTGTTGAGCTCTGCAGTCACTTTAGCCGCCGTGCTTTTGTGTTGTTTTGACACAATTCGTGTTACCGTACGACGATCTCTGTCATTTAGTTTGGATTTACGCCGACTATTACGTTTACACGATTATGTCTTCCCATGTTTTGTGTAGGCTGTCATGACTGTTGAAATAGTTGCTCTTGAAACATTCAATAAGTTGGCGGCTTCCTTGGTTACTGACGCTCCAGCTAATTGATCCCCCACAATTTTCCCTCTCTGGAACTCTATTAGGTCTTTCATTGCACGTCGACCATCGCCTCTGAATGCAAATACGAAGTGTGCACTGATGCCTAGTCTGTACTGAACACTCACAGTCCAGCGCGCACGTGCCTTACCTACGTTGTTGACCTGCAAACACAACCATCCCATTACTACCATTGTTCGCATTATTTTGCCTATCCCCTTTAGGTTTCCCGTAGTCCCTGGACGGAGCAGAGCTTTCGCGAAGTTTGGCGGACTAGGCAACTAGTATGACGTCACAAGTTCGTTGTGGTACCTGTACCTGTCGTGGGCCCAGAGGGGCTATAACACGACGATCCGCCACAAACGAAATGGGTCTAGCGTGACTGACACCTAGCGGTAGATCATCTGCGCAAGGAAATCAGTGCTGAACTCCCGTGAATCCGCGCATGCGCACTGGACGGCGGTACGCGGCTCGGGTGAAGTAGGGGGTACTCCAGTTGTGTTTTCTGGTAATTACTGATTTTATTTTTGAGATATGTGCCCAGTAGCTAACTTCAGGTTTTCATACTGGAGCTTTTGAACATTCTTCAGAGTACATATTCACAAATGCAGCACAAAACAAATATTTTTTGCCTGCAAAATTTCTATTGTACGAGCTGTTTGTGAAAAGCATTCTGTGGCGTTGTCCGAAGAACGAGGTCCCACACCAAAATTGGTACCTCACCACGGAACCACAAGTAAGGACAATCGCTGACTGATGCAGCAACAACTGCCTCAGGAGGTTCCATAAGCCACCGCCGCTGCCGCAAGATTACCTACGTCAGCAACCATCACTGACGACGACAGCATCGTTTAACTTCAGATCCAGCAGCACGAGTTGTATTAGAAGTCAGCACCGCATCGAAGTTCATAGTCAACTTTAGTGTAAACTGAAATATGAAATTATCGTTCTGTATTGCCTCAATGGATAAAAGTCATATAGTTCAACAACAGTAAGAAATACATTTTGTCATCCTCTAGACATTGATTGTTTGCAAGTATTCTACACACATAAAAAAAAGTTTTGTATCGCCTCGGTTCCGAGAGTTCCGGAAACTGTAGAGCAAATTGGAAGAGAGATCAACATAAACATCATTTCCGCCCTTTTTGGTGCAAATGGCTCTGAGCACTTTGGGACTTAACTTAGAAATACTTAAACCTAACTAACCTAAGGACATCGATGCCCGAGGCAGGATTCGAACCTGCGACCTTAGCGGTCGCGCGGTACCAGACGGAAGTGCCTAGAACCGCTCGGCCACTGCGGCCGGCTCCACCCTTTTTATTGCTCATAAAAACCACACTTCATTTGTACCACCATACAGCGAGACCTTCAGAAGTGGTGGTCCAGATTGCTGTACACACCGGTACCTCTAATACCCAGTAGCACGTCCTCTTGCGTTGATTTTTGCCTTTATTCGTCGTGGCATACTATCCACAAGTTCATCAAAACACTGTTTGTCCAGATTGTCCCACTCATCAACGGCGATTCGGCGTAGATCCCTCAGAGTGGTTGGTAGGTCACGTCGTCCATAAACAACCCTTTTAAATCTATCCCAGGCATATTCGATAGGGTTCATGTCTGAAGAACATGCTGGCCACTCTAGTCGAACTATGTCATTATCCTGAAGGAAATCATTCACAAGAAGTGCACGATGGCGGTGCCAATTGTCCATGAACACGAATGCCTCGCCAATATGCTGCCGATATGGTTGCATTATCGGTCGGAGGATGGCGTTCACGTATCGTACAGCCGTTACAGCGCCTTCCACGACCACCAGCAGCGTACGTCGGCCCCACATAATGCCATCCCAAAAAAGGAGGGAACCTCACCTTGCTGCACTCGCTGGACAGTGGGTCTTAGGCGTTCAGCCTGGCTGGGTTGCCTCCAAATACGTCTCCGACGATTGTCTGGTTGAAGGCACATGCGACACTCATTGGTGAAGAGAACGTCATGCCAATTTTGAGCGTCCCATTCGACATGTTGTTGGGCCCATCTGTACCGCGCTGCATGATGTCATGGTTGCAAAGTTGGGCTTCGCCATGGACGTCGGGAGTGAAGTTGAGCATCATGCAGCCTATTGCGCACAGTTTGAGTCGTAACACGACGTCCTGTGGTTGTCTAAAAGCATGATTCAACATGGTTACGCTGCTGTCAGGGTTCCTCTGAGCCATAATCTGTAGGTAGCGGTCATCCATTGCAGTAGCAGTCCTTTGGCGGCCTGAGCGAGGCATGTTATCGACAGTTCCTGTCTCTCTGTATGTCCTACATGTCCGAACAACATCGCTTTGGTTCATTTCGAGGCGCCTGGACACTTCCCTTCTTGAGAGCCCTTCCTGGCACAAAGTAACAACGCGTACGTGATCGATCCGCGTTATTGACCGTCTAGGCATGGTTGAACTACAGACAACACGAGCCGTGTACCTCCTTCCTGGTGGAATGACTGGAACTGATCAGCTGTCAGACTCCCTCCGTCTAATAGGCGCTGCTCATGCATGGTTGTTTACATATTTGGGTGGGTTTAGTGACATCTCTGAACAGTCAAAGGGACTGTGTCTGTGATACAATATCCACAGTCAACGTCTGTATTCAGGAGTTCTGGGAATCGGGGTGATGCAAAACTTTTTTTGATGTGTATATTTTGTTCAGGTTTTAATAAAATGAGCTAATATCTTATGTGTGTTGTAGTATCCAATCGACCTCCTCCAAAAGTAAACAGCCGGCCGCCGTGGCGTAGCGGTTCTACGCGCTTCAGTCCGGAACCGCTACAGTCGCAGGTTAGAATCCTGCCTCGGGCATGGATGTGTGTGATGTCCTTAGGTTGGTTAGGTTTAAGTAGTTCTAAGTTCTAGGGGACTAATGACCTCAGATGTTAAGTTCCATAGTGCTCACAGCCATTTGGACAATTTGGACCAAAAGTAAACCTAGGCTTGCTAGAACCCACTGCAGTTCTGGCGGGAATGTCTCAAGTGTTTCTTCGTCCGGGACAGCACATTTTTTCACTGGCCGCATCGTGTTCTACATGCATAAATGGACCGGACCAAACAATCATTAAACGTCCTAATCCAGTAGTCTAGTGAGGAAAGGTGTCTGTATGATTCTCACGACCCATTGTATCATAATGAGTTGCGTCGGCAGTCGTATATATATAGGTGTGTGATTTTCGCGCATCTAAATTGACGAAAGTTCGCGTTTAGTTTGATTGCATCTTTTGCTTTATTTCAACATGCCAGGAAGGAGAAAACTGCAATAGTAAGCGGGAGAATCCGATCACAAAATGAATAAACAAATCGTTTAATGCTTACATCCGACTGTTTGACATTTCCTTCTACATTACTGTGTCAATTGAGTGAATTCCTTCCTGCATTATCGGCAGTAGCTCGTCACAACAAGACACTTCCATTCTCGTGAAGTCCCGAAATTCCTGCGGACCTTCGGCCTCAGTTCTTCGTTAGTGGAGAATGTATGTCCCTCGCTTCTTTCCTTCCCAGCCATGGTCGAACCCAGCAAGTCCGGGTTTTCGTCGTCGTCATCGTGCTGCCCTAATCCTAAGAGTTATAGACTTTGCCAGGGCAGTAGCTCCAAAAACAAGTGCGTCCCACGTGGGCAAACAGGCTGTGTAAACGTAAATTTAGATAAACGTATGTTTGTCCAAACTAGTGTCGTAATGTCTGTACCGTTGTCGGGTGTCCAGCCGGGTGCAGTCGTTTTCGTAACACGATATTTCGACAGCCTACCATGCCGTCATCTTCAGGTGACACCTGTGGATGAGTGTCTTTACTACATCCCGCCTCCCTTATCGCCGCCCCCTCCCCAACTCTTTTCTCCACTGCTGGTCGCACGCCAGGACGGATGGACTGGTGGTGGAAGTAAGGAGTGGAACGGTTGGGGGGGGGGGGGGGGGGGACGGACAGCGCCGACGGAAGCTGGGCACTAACTCCGGTTCCTCAGTACTTCTATGGCCTGCGTCGGGCACGGAAGTTGCTCTCGGCCCATGCTGTGATTTTAGTTGGCTGAGTGCTGGATCTCTAGCTTTGCTGAGCGTAAACCCAGTGTCTCTCTTGATCAGCCCGTCCGCCACTCATATTTCAATAGATTCCTTCAGTATGCAGCCCCCCAAAAAGGCGAGATCTGAGATCTGTCTTAGCACTTCCGTTTCTTCATACTTCATTAAGTTCGCTGTAGCCATGCAGTGTTCTTCAACCGCAGATTTTGTTGGTTGCTTAAGACTGTCAGTATAGTCTCCCCGATGTATGCCTTACCGCTGTGGTCGCTGTGGAAGAGGACTTCAGCATTACTAACGCATGGACTCAAAACGGAGTTGACATGCCTTGCAGAACTTCGTCAGTGCTAAACAGGATTAGAACCCAACACACATTTTTACAAAACTTGGGTAAACAATCATTCCCACTTTGTGACTGATCAGAACCACAGACCATCAGACACATCACAGAAGAACCCCCCACAAGATCATACGATGGTAGACCAGAAGACTTCCTGTTGGTTATTCCAAAGTCTACATAAATGCTCTAGATCAGCGGCCCTAATCAAGTATTCGTACAGTTCGGGGTTCTCGGTCGTATTCTGTTCAAATGGCTCTGAGCACTATGGGACTCAACTGCTGAGGTTATTAGTCCCCTAGAACTTAGAACTAGTTAAACCTAACTAACCTAAGGACATCACGAACATCCATGCCCGAGGCAGGATTCGAACCTGCAACCGTAGTGGTCTTGCGGTTCCAGACTGCAGCGCCTTTAACCGCACGGCCACTTCGGCCGGCTTCGTATTCTGTGATAACATGGCTGTAGCAGTAGTCTCTCATATTGTAGAATGCAATAGGGGTACTGCACATTTGCTATGTTGGTCACTAAACAAGAAGCCACCAGCTGATAAACCTGTGACTTTATTTGACGCGTGTCGGGTAGAACCCATCATCAGATTGTCTGGAAACCAAACATACATAGCAAATACCAGAAAATGTAACTACACAAAGAATGTACAATAGTAGGAGACTGAAAGTACCGTCAAAATAAAGCAGCCCCATGATCATCTTGATGATCAGATATACAAAGACAATATGAAACAAACAAGGCTGTCATGACAGACTGACTAGCTACAAGCCAATAACCAAGAAGACAATTTAAGCCAGAGAACGGTGATTAATACGATAGTAGCGCCACGTAGCGACAAAAGCAGAAAAAAATTGTCATTTTCATAAGACATGAAGCATAAAAAATCAAACATTTACAAAAGTTTACAGAGTGAGGGAAATTTGCAATTACATAAAAAGTACCATTGGCAAAAAGACATATTTGTAAACTGACAGATAAACGAAATAAAAATTCCAGAACAGTTACATGAATTCATATCTTCATACAAAAATAAATAAATAAAACAAGTAAAGGAAAACAATTTAAAAAGGTACTATAAAACAGAAATAATAAAGGCAATCCTAAGATAGGACAAGGGGGTCAAACACTCCCACGATTATGTGATGGAGGTCGTGCAAGTGAAACTCATTAAAAGATAAAATACATAATGTAATAATAATAGACCATAGGGACGCAAAGGGAAATAGAAGACGTATTAAAATTTCCGTAAGTATTAGGCTAAGTGGTGACAACAACCTATTCGGCACGTAAGTATTAATTGTTATCAGTTAGGTGTCAAGGATGTCTGTTACTCAAGCCCTCAAGAAATACATATAACAAAAGCGATAAGCATAGGGAACGGCTACACTCAGGTAGAGAGATAAACAACGGCATAATATATGCCGGAATGCTTGGAATTACAGGCCCAATATTTCACTGAATATTTTAAAAAACCACTTGCGTCTAGGAGACAACTGTTCGTTCAAAATTAAAGATGGCTGCGCTGTTGGTGTATAAAGATTTCAAATTTCTCTAATCTTTCCAGTTCACCCCCTTTCGGCTCAACGTGGAGTATCCGAAGGGCCTCTTATTTCTGGGTAACATAAGGTTCTCTGGCCCCCAACCCTTTGATGAATGGCAACGAAGTGCAGAATTATTTTTATGCATGTGCACACGAAACCCATTGACAAAGTTTCTTCAAGTCTAACCCACGTAAATTGAATCACAGGAACCATATTTAATTTTGAAGACGCCTGACTTGTACAGTCACCTTTGACATAAACAGAATTTCGCAATTAAACACCTAATTTTTTCACGTACGAAAACTAATTTGAAATTTCACTTTCCTAAGAGTCCGTGCAATAGTCTCACTATGTGGTCCTGGATAAGAGACAGAAGCATATAGTGATCTTTCTGAGGCTGCATTACACTGAAGATCTCTTTTGCCGGAGACTTTTTTTTTCAGTGTCACGCATAAAGGTATCGGAATAATCATTGGCACGGCCAAAATGCATGATAATATCAATTTCCTTTTTCAAGCTTTCAGTCTGAGACCTAACTTGAGTAATCTGTTGTAGATAGAATAAAAATGTCTACACTTGTGTGCCGGTGAGGGATTAGAGTCGGCAACCAACAAAATAAAGCTGGACGAACTTGGAATCTAACGATGTACATCGGCGGAATCCAAACAGAATATAAAATAGAGTGTTAGAAAAGAAGATGTATTATTTAATGATACTGCTACAAAATAAGTGAGTTTTATTTCATTGACGGTTAATTAAATCTTGTATACGTTTCATTTTGGTAAAAAATTCGAGTTTTCAAAAAAAAACATTTTTTTTTTTTTAGATAGACCCTACTCTTTTTTGGGGATTTTGGGTGATATATGGTCTCGGTCATTGGTAATTGTGTTAGAAAAGTAGGGAAAAACAGTTATATGTCAAGAATGTATTATAGCCCTGGTCCCTGCGCCTTCTTTGGCCAACAATTCAGATTGTATTCCAAAACCGCGGCCGCACATGACGATAAATATGCAGGTCTTCAAAGAACGACCAGTATCAGTGTTTCCCTGGCCGGAACATTCAGTTTACATGTCGCCAATCGAACGTGTTTGGAGTAACTTATTCGTTATGGTTCTCCGCTAACTACTGCTAATGTTTTAAGGACTCCAATACAAAGGAAATTCCGTATTAATATGTTCAAGCCATGTTTGATCCTCGGCCACAAAGTTTAGAGGCTGTATTTACAGTACGTGGAGGCTGCGGCCCATACAGAATTCTAAAAGGTCGTGTACAGCTCTGTAAACGTAATCATTTCTGTATTATTAAACACCAAAGCTGCACAACTAAAAATACACTTTTTCTGAACATTAGTGTATCTAAATCCAGTTATTAGTCAGAGTAGAATTGCGCAACTTTGTCTAACTTGGGCTCTTATTTGTCTGTGAAATCGACTGTACCGTGTCAAAAAGCGTACATCTGCTCTGAGAACAGTCCTAAAACATAAAACCATAAGCACGTCAGAAACAAAACTGTCACCTCCAGGAGACACCAGCTAATACCGAGTAAAGCATGGTGATGACTCCATTTCGACGAAGAAGATACTTTTAAAGGCTTCTTCAGGTTTGGCGTATACAGTTGCACCCAGTGTCCTCAGTTATTTGTTGGATGTATTCCAGTCTCTGTCTTCCTCAACATCAACAGTTCTCTCTAGTGTCATGGAAGTTATTCCCTAAGGTCTAATACGAGTCCCTTCTTCTTGCCAGTGTTTTCCGTTTCTTTCTTTCATCGCCGAATCTGAGGAGAATCTCCTCATTCCTTTCTTTACCAGTTCACCTAATTTTCAATATTCTTCAGCACCACATCTCAAACGCTTCGATTCTCTTCTTTTCCCCATTTTCACACAATCCACGAATTACTACCATACAGTTTTGTGTTCTAAAAGTACATTCTCAGAAATATTTCCGTCAAGTTAATGCCTATGTTTGCAGACTCCGTTTAGTAAGGAATGACCTCTTTGCTTGCGTTAAATCTGCTTTTTTTATGTCGTCCTTGCTTTTTTCGTCATTGTTATTTTACCTCCAAGTAGCAAACATGCTTAACCTCGTGCACTTAGTGATCACCGATTTTGATGTTAAGTTTCTCGGTATTCTCATTTTTTGCAACTTCTCTTTTCTTTTGTCTTTCGTCGGTTTACTCTCATTCCATACGCTGTACTCATTAGAGAGATCTTCTTCCCTTTCGCCGAGGGATAGCAATACCATCTGCGAATCGTATCACTGATTTCCTTTCACGCCGAATTATAATCCCACTCTTGAACCTTTCTTTTACTTCCGTCGTTGCTTTTTCAGTGTATAGACCGAACAGTAGGGACGAAAACAGCATCGCTATCTTACACCGTTTTTTAATCCGAGCACTTCGTTATTGGTCTTCCAACCTTATTTTTCTGTCTTGCTTCTTGTACATATTGTATATTACACGTCTTTCCATATAGCTTACTCTCATTTTCCGTAGAAATTCGAACATCTTGCGCCATTTCACATAGATAAACGCTTTTTCTAGGTCGACAGATCCTATGACCGTGTCTTGATTTTTCTTCAGTCTTGCTTCCATTGTCAGAGCAACGTCAGGACTGCTTCTCTAGTGCCTTTACCTTTCCTAAATTTAAACTGATCGTCATCTGACAGTTTCTCAGTTTCCTTTTCCGTTGTTCTGTACATTATTCTTGTCAGCAACTTCCATGCATGAGCTGTGAAGCTGATTGTGTGATAGTTCTCGCTCTTATTTGCTCTTTCTCTCTTCGGAACTGAATGCATGATATTTTTCCGATCTCCTAGAGCTATGTACGTTTTACCTCATGTTCTTTATACTCCCAGAGAGCCTATATTCTACACGAGTAAGCTCGCGGAACATTTGTGAAACTCAGATCGTGCGCATGTAGACCTGTGAACACGACCATTGTCATCTTGCAAGATGGGAGTGTCCGAGGCAGACAGTCAGTATGTCTAGACAAAATGGTAACATTTGATCAGCGAGAATGTTAAAATAAACAGCCAGGTTGGTTCTCACGGTAACATGAATGAGAATACCCAAGTTCTCCCAAAACGCCGGCCGGTGTAACCGAGCGGTTCTAGGAGCTACAGTCTGGAACCACGCGACCGCTGCGGTCGCAGGTTCGAATCCTGCCTCGGGCATGGATGTGTGTGATGTCCTTAGGTTAGTTAGGTTTAAGTAGTTCTAAGTTCTAGGGGACTGATGACCTCAGAAGTTAAGTCCCATAGTGCTCAGAGCCTCCCAAAACATCAAAGAATTTCCTCCGTCCTAAACTAGACGCTCCACAAACCGCGCGTTACATGCCGCATAGGGCCATGGTGCACTCGACGCCTTCCACCGTTTGGAAGAACGACAAAAGTTGGAACTCACTGGACCACACTACACGACTCCTGTCAGCTACTATCCAGTTTCTGTGTTGGTTGGGCTAGCGAAGACGTACACCTTTATATGCATCCAGATGTCCATGGCAAGTAGTTCCCTGCATAGTGTTTGGTCGGAAACTGGTTGAGACGGACCTACATTCACTGGCAACACCAATCCCTGTCGAGTCTGACATTTGTCTCTGATCTCTGGGTTTAGGGACTTTTTACGACCACTGTTCTCACGCAGTGTTACTTGGCTGAGAGTGATGCACCATTCGGTGTAGACACATTGGACCGTCTGCTCTTCTGCGTTGGACAACACCAAATCGAGCAACTTAAATCACGATATGGTCCTTAGCCCGTCCAAACACAATAGCTCGTTTCTGTCATGTCCTCACGTCGACCCACCTTACTGAGCTGATTCCACACAATCGACCAACACATATATGCTGCTTCACTACCATGATCTATTTCCACTGTGGATGACCGCATGACCTCCTTGTGCTACACTTTAAGACCAAAAAAGGTCGCACCAAGAAGGAATTATCCTAATGGGGCGGAAATCGGTAGAGGTGATGTGCATGTTCAGATAAACAAATGACAACAATTTCAAAAAAAATGGATAATTTACTCAAGGGAAAGTTGAAAACGTTTAGAGCTTTATGGGCAGGTCACTCCGACCATCTCGGGATTTTGACTATCTAACGCACCAACTGGACAGAATGTTGCACGATATCCCTCAGGAGGACATCCGGCAACTATATAAAGAAATGTCAATCTCAATAGCTGCTTGCAAAAGGGACAGAGATGGACTAACGTTTTATTTATTTTCCCAATTTGTAAAGCTTTTCTTCTTGAATGAATCATTTAATTTTTCTGAAATTGTGACAGTTGTTTGTCTGTACATATACATCACATCTACCGATTACCATCTCATTCGGATAATGTATTCATGGTGCGTTGTCTTTCCTTGTATTAGAGTGTAATTCTCCTCCCTTGAACCCCCCAAAAAATCGGCTATTCAAATCTATCAGTGTGCCCTTGTAAGGGGGTGACTAACATTTTTTCCCGTGGGCTTGTGTCCATCATCACGTCCACAGTAATCACACTAGACCTCATGGGTTCATCTCACGTCATGTAACACGGAGACTACATTCGCGGTATTTTTACTGTCATCAACTGCAGGAGCAGCAGCAGCAGGCGGTAGAAGGAGCTGCGAAGAAGCGGCCACGCCCCGCCGCAACGAGTGTGGAGGAGCCGGAGGCGGAGGACATGGCGGACAATGGGGCTCACCCAGTGGGCGACGACGCGGCCGCAGACGTGCCGGAGGACCTGCCGGCGCAGCTCGTCCGGATCTCCAGCGCTGTCAGCCCCAACTCCTTCCTCTCCATGCCGTCCATTAAGGCTTTCCCCAGGTGAGTGTGCAGAATGTGAAGGCCTGTACAACGTCTAACAAGGGAACAGTCCAATCCATGTATGATATATCGGAAGTTGGATGGAAAAGTTACCATACAATTAAGAAACCTATGACGAGTGTTGTAAAAGACAGTGTAAATGTGTGAATATTTGAATAACCAAACAGGATAAATTAATGAGAAGTGTCGCCTACCAGGCCGGCCGGAGTGGCCGAGCGGTTAAAGGCGCTACAGTCTGGAACCGCGCGACCGCTACGGTCGCAGGTTCGAATCCTGCCTCGGGCATGGATGTGTGTGATGTCTTTAGTAGTTCTAGACTTATGACCACAGCAGTTGAGTCCCATAGTGCTCAGAGCCATTTTTTTTTGTCGCCTACCATCATTGTCAGTACAACATATCTTGCCCTCTGTACATACAGAGACTAACCTGGGCAAGTGGCATCCCGCAGAAAGCAAAATCACAGGTTCGATATTACAGCGTAGCAGCCTCCGCCGAAGAAGATCCCACGACCGACGAACTGTCTTCTGCGCTGTGGGCACAACTTTAGAAGACGACAGGGTGGTGGAAAGAACGGTCAGAGACTCTTATTCAATCCTTCCAGATCTCTCCAGCTTCCAGATCTGACTTCCGCAGGGACAAATAATTTATAGCTGCGAGCAAGCCGCACTTCATCATTTCAAGTCGCAAAAAGACAGAGTCCATTGTGCAATCGATTAATGCTACGACACATTCCTATACAATAATGCCAGTGATAAATACGCGTATGATAGCTTGACTGTTTTCGCAGCTTTATATCGTTCTTCAGAGACCTCAAGATATATTAGGACCAAAATTTTACAATCGACCAAGTTTTGTTGTCGTTGTTGTCTTCAGTCCAGGGACTGGTTTGATGCAGCCCTCCATGCTACCCTATCCTGTCAAAGCTTCTTCATCTCCAAATACCTACTGCAATCTACATCCTTCTGAATCTGCTTAGTGTATTCATCTCTTTGACTCCCTCTACGATTTTTACTCTCCACGCCGCCCTCAAATACTAAATTGGGGATCCCTTGACGCCTCAGCACGTGTTCTGCCAACCGATTCCTTCTTATAATCAAGTTGTGCCACAAATTCCTTTTCCCCAAGTTCTATTCAGTACCTCCTCATTTGTTACGTGATCTATCCATCTAATCTTCGGCATTCTTCTGTAGCATGACATTTCGAAAGCCTCTATTCTCTTGTTGTCTAAACTATTTATCGTCCATGTTTCACTTCCATACATGGCTACACTCCATACAAATACTTTCAGAGAAGACTTCCTGACACGTAAATCTATACTCGATGTTAACAAATTTCTCTTCTTCAGAAACGCTTTCCTTGCCATTGCCAGTCTATATTTTATATCCTCTCTACTTCGACCATCATCAGTTATTATGCTCTTCAGTTATTATGCATCTTCATCTACGTCCTTTTGCATTTCCATAATATTGCTCTCCAGTACATCACCCTTATATCGACCCTGTATATACTCCTTCCACCTTTTTCCCTTCTTTGCTTAGGACTGGCTTTCCATCTGAGCTCGTGATATTCGTACTAATGGTTCTCTTTTCTCCAAAGGTCTCTCTACTTTTCTTGTAGGCAGTATCTATCTTACCCATAGTGATATACGCCTCTACATCCTTACACTTGTCCTCTAGCCATCGCTGCTTAGCCATTTTGCACTTCCTATCGATCTCATTTTTGAGACGTTTGCGTTCCTTTTGGCCTGCTCTATTTACTATATTTTTATATTTTCTCCTTTCCTCGATTAAATTCAATATATCTACTGTTACCCAAGGATTTCTAGTAGCCCTCGTCTTTTAACCTACTTGATCCTCTGCTGCCTTCACTATTTCATCTCTCAAAGCTACCCATTCTTCTTCTACTATATTTCTTTCTCCCGTTCGTGTCAATCTTCCGTAATGCTCTCTCTGAAACTCTCTACAACCTCTGGTTATTTCAGTTTATCAAGGTCCCATCTCCTTAAATCCCTACCTTTTTGCAGTTTCTTCAGTTTTAATCTACAGTTCATAACCAATAAATTGTGGTCAGAGTCTACATCTGACTCTGGACATATCTTACATTTTAAAACCTGGTTCCTAAATCTCTGTCTTACCATTATATAATCTATCTGAAACCTTCCAGTGTCTCCAGGCCTCTTCCACGTATACAACCTTCTTTTATGATTCTTAAACCTATGATTAAGTTATCCTCTGTGCAAAATTCTACCAGGCGGCTTCCTCTTTCATTCCTTATCCCCATTCCATATTCACCTACTACTTTTCGTTCTTTTCCTTTTCCCACTATCGAATTCCAGTCCCCCATCACTATTACTATTACTATCTGAATGATTTCTTGTATCTCATCGTACATTTCTTCAATCTCTTCGACATCTGAGGAGCTAGTTGGCACATAAACTTGTACTAGTAAGGCAGGAGTGGGCTTCGTGTCTATCTTGGCTATAATAATACGTTCACTATGCTTACCCACGCTTGTATTTTTTTTATTCATTACTAAACCTGTTCTGCATTACCCCTATTTGATTTTGTACTTATAACCCTTTCCTTATTCACCTGACCAAATGTCTTGTTTCTCCTGCCACTAAACTTCGCTAATTCCCACTATATCTAACTTTAACCTACTCACCAGTACCATTATCTCTACAAGGACTGCTTTAAAACTTCGACTGACTTTGCTGTGGGTTTGCTCTGTTGTGGACCATTACCTGTCTGCATGTCAAGACTCAGCACTGTCTTTCCGTTGGAAGGACAACACTACTTCTTCAAGACTGCATGGAAATCCACTACTTCTGTGTGCATTTTCTTTTGCTGCGCAGACTTTGAGAAAAACACTGCAATTTTACTGTGATGAACGATCAGGACTGTCTTTATGGACAGTGAGAAAATTTTAGCTTTTGACCAACATTGTATCAATAAGTGTGTGCATTTGATATCTTTGTTATTGTAATTATGAAAAATTTCTTCAAATCTGTATTGGCCACTGCCCAAAACAATTTGTAAAATTTTTGTGGGGAGCATGGGGGCTATGTAAGTAGGCTGTTTAGGTTTTATATTGGTAACGCCACATAGCGCTCTGTATGAAAATCACTGGCTGTGCTGTGTGAAGTTTGTGGCTGGTTTGCATTGTTGGAATTTGCTATTGTAGTGTTGGGCAGTTGGCTGTTAACAGCGCGTAGCGTTGCGCAGTTAGAGGTGAGCCGCCAGCAGTGGTGGATGTGGGGAGAGAAATGGCAGAGTTTTGAGTGCAGATGATCTGGACGTGTGTCCATCAGAGACAGTAAATTTGTAAGACTGATGTCATGAACTGCTATATATTATGACTTTTGAACACTATTAAGGTAAATACATTGTTTGTTCTTTATCAAAATCGTTCATTTGCTAACTATGCCCATCAGTAGTTAGTGCCTTCAGTAGTTTGAATCTTTTATTTAGCTGGCAGTAGCGGCGCTCGCTGTATTGCAGTAGTTTGAGTAACAAGGATTTTTGTGAGGTAAGTGATTTGTGAAAGGTATAGTTTAATGTTAGTCAGGGCCATTCTTTTGTACGGATTATTGAAATTCTGATTGCGTTGCGCTAAAAAAATATTGTGTGTCAGTTTAAGCACAGTCATTTATAATTTTTCTAAGGGGACGTTTCATAGATTCCAGGTTCGAATCCTGGCAGGGTCGCCATATGAAACGTCCCCTACTATTTTTACGCAAATTGCCGAACAATGTAATTTACGATAGCTCTGTGTCATTTAGAGTTTATCAGGAGAACAGTATTCTTAAATTTCAGTCATTTGTGCGTTATCAGTTTGCATCGGCAGGTTTCGCAAATTGCTTCAAGTATGCCCGTTAGGGGCCCGCCAGGTTGGCCGTGTGGTCTAACACACGACTTTCCGGGCGGGAAGGAGCGCCTGATCCCTGACACACATCCGCCCGGCGGATTTGTGTCGAGGTCCGGTGAACCAGCCAGTCTGTGGATGGTTTTTTTAGGCGGTTTTCCATCTGCCTCGGCGAATGCGGGCTGGTTCCCCTTATTCCGCCTCAGTTACACTATGTCGGCGATTGCTGCGCAAACAAGTTCTCCACATACGCGTACACCACCATTACTCTACCACGCAAACATAGGGGTTACACTCGTCTGGTGTGAGACGTTCCCTGGGAGGTCCACTGGGGGCCGAACCGCACAATAACCCTGGGTTCGGTGTGGGGCGACGGAGGGGTGAAGTGGACTGCGGTAGTCGTCGTGGGGTTGTGGACCGCTGCGGCTGCAGCGGGGACGGAGCCTCTCCGTCGTTTCTAGGTCCCCGGTTAACATACAATACAATACAATGCCCGGTAGGCAGCACAATAAGCAGATCAACAACCAACACCATTTCTTACTCTTCCACAGTTCTGTCTAAATAAAATCATAATTACTGTGAAGTGCCTGAAAGCATTAATTTTCATTTCGTCAGGTGTGGCTTGTGTAAGGAAGATGTTTTTCTTCCTTATTCATATGGCACTTCACTACATTATGTCGACTATTGGGAATAAACAAAAAAATCTTTCATGGTTAGTAAAATATACATTACTCAAAAATTATCATAAAAACAGTGTTCAAGAATTGTTACAAAATGGTGCACCCACTGCATTGATTTATTTTCCTCTGCTAGTCATCTATGTAACAATTACGTCTGGAACAGTACAGTTGTCGATATGAACTGCCTGTTATTCAAAATATGAATGATACTTGGTATTTTTTGTATGGTTTAGGTGTTTCAGAGTCTCACGTGTCACTCTGGATATTCGCACTACGTGGTTCAGTATGTTCTCTTATCAGGGCCGACAGGGCGCTAAGCAGGAAGAGTTGTAGAAAACCCCTGCCATAAGTGTTCTTCGTGCAACAAAAACGAGTAACTTCGGCCATTTATTAAAAAAAACTTTCAGTGCTTCTTAGCAGCTGAAATTTTGACAGTGAATTTCCTTCGTCCTGCATAAGAAATTGCAAGATGGGTTTCGACATGTCGGATTGGACCATTCCCTTGTAAGAAAATGATAACTACCTTCTAAAGTTCAGAAAAACATGTGCAAAATACTACAGCTCTAGTTAGGCGTATATAAATGTGAAGGCTGTCACACTGTAACGATCAGCAACGCCTTTACTGTTCAGACTGCGAACCCATCTTTTTATTCAGGTCGTAACAATTTTTCAAGTATCGGACCTCGTTTTGGTCACAGCATTGAATCAGATCCGATAAAACAATATCTACGTGGTGAGAACCAGAAGTTATTGACGATGGGAATGCGCATTCTGATCAAAGATCACCAGACACCTGTTAGTGGACATTAATGTAGCCTGTGTCCATCCTTCGCCTCTATGACGGCTTCAACTCTGCTGCGGATACTTACAATGATGAGTGTTTGTGGTGGAGTGGCAGCCCAGTCTTCCTGAAGTGCCAAAGCCAGAGATGGTAGTCATGTTGGCTGCTAGGATCGAGTAAAGTCGACGCGCTAACTCATCCCAAAGGTGTTCCTGTTTATTTCTTCACTTACTGATTTCTTTAATCTCCACGGAATTGGATATGATTTATTACAATGCATCTCATGAGGAAACACCTCTGAATGGCACGTAAATCCCTTAATAATTCCTGGCCTTTCTTCAAAAATCTGGATATATTTCTCCAAAAGATCTACCAATTTATCACTTTGTTCGTTTTGCAATCCATCAGCTTCCTTTGCCTTTTCTTCCACTTGTTCTGCTATCCCGAGTATTTTGCTCTCCTTTACCTTTTCTGTGCGTTTCATCTCCTTTCTTTTCTAATGAGCGTAATACCATGCCCAGGACAGTAATTTCCAGTGCTCTTTTCTTTCATGATCAGATCAACTAGTACCATTTCCCCATTATAACAAAAACTGACTTTACCGGACGAGAAGTCTATTTTTAAGTTCTTCTATATCATAGTCCCTAATCCGATGATACAATCTTCTATTAATTTTTGAATTACTAGGAACACACATCTTATCACTGTATATGTTATACTTAAATCTAGCAAAATTTGTATCCGGACTGGTTGCGAGCGGGTGCCTAAGGCTCCAATAATCTTACAGTTTCGTGTCGGCAACGTCGGTAACTCTGTCTTAAGGGATAGCTGTTTAAATAAATTGTTGGAGATCGCATTTATCGGAACTCCGGTATCCAAGATTACTATATAGGTATGTGTAGTATTTCGGAAAGAAACGCTGATATTGGCACTTTATTGGAAACTTGTTCCCAAGGATTTACGTCTTCCGTTAAGTCCCCAATGATCCTCATTCCATCGTTGTACCTAAAACAGTTTACAGGTGATGCCTTGCCCCCATTACTTTTTTCTCGACCGAACCTCTGGGGCGTAATCCGGTCGGATTCCGTTTAAATTGCTCGGCCTAGCTGGTCCGTTGTTGTCATCGGTTGCTTCGACTATGACCGGTGGTTGTTCTCGCCGGGCTTGATTATTTGTTGGCCTTGGCCTCGCCTCTTATGTGGTTTGTTACTTTGCCTTTGATTTCTACGGTCATTATATACAGGATTGTACCTCCTTTCAAATCGCCTCTGTCTGTTTCTGTTCGGCTCATAATTTCTTCCGTTATTCTGGCGTTCCATACAGTTTGCTTCGTTGTTGTAACCATTATTCATATTGGTCCGATGAAAGTTATCCATTTGTCTTCCATTCATTCTTCCGTTATTACTGTTATAACCTATCTGCCTATTTTCCATTTGATAGGATTTATTGTAAATATTTCTTCCTCTTTGTTCCTCTTGTAGCAAATCGATTGAATCTACTGCAGGCATGAATTCTTCTAGATTATGTTCCGAAACATGCAGCAGTTTTTCCCCGATTTTCATCAGAAGCTGAGCTTTTATGATTATTATCACACTTTTGTGATCTGCTGGTTGATCCCAATATCTTGCTTTATTCAAATACTTTTCGAAGTATCTCTATAAGTTCCCGTTTCGCTAAGAGAAGGGTTAGGTACTTCTTCAATCTCTCCTGAATGCCTCTTGACCAACATCATTGACGAATGCCTTCTCAAATTCTTCATAGGTGTGACACTTGTCTATTACGTCACTCACCCACAGACTACCATCGCCTTGGATCTAACCTGATACATATTTGATTTTCTGTCGCTCAGACCAAGCTCGTCGTAACACTCCTCTGAATCATCTGATAAATACGACAGGATTTAATGTCTTCTTTTCCGGAAAAAATATTTGGAATTGCCTGTGCTTTAACATTTTCTCTTCCATGATAGATCTGGTATAATCACTCATAGGTGACATACTTTCATACATCTGTTCGTTTGGGCTTGTGTCTGGGTACTGCTCATCACCCCCATAATTATGCATCAAGCCCTGATTTCTACCCCTAGATCTCCACTCAGGGCGGGCTTCCTTTCTTTCTTCAGTAGTCGCCCCCCACAGTTCTTCTATCCTTTGAATGCAAATCCTGTGTAACTTCTCCTTTCCATCTTTGGAACTCGGTTCCTATCTGCTCGCGAACTTCCTTCAACTCTTGATCTATTTGGCGAGGTAACGGTAGACCTTCACTCACTATATTCTCTACCGCTTCCTTGATACCTTTATAAACAGACAATATCACTTGCTGTTTCTTATCCACTACCCAGTCGTCTAATTGTTGCTTAAACTGCTGGGTGTTTTCTTGGAACTTTTGTTCCAATAGCCCTTCACATCCGGACGCTATTTCTTTTACTGTTGAGGACAGGTTTTGTACCTCTACTTCTACCGTTTGTTGTCTCCCCCAAACGGTTTCAATTACACTGTTTACTCCTTTTATTTCGATCGGAAATTGTTCGTGGATTTGCCTCATACTATTTATTTATTTCCTGTTCATTTGTCAAAGTAATCACATCAGCAAATACTTTAACAAAATCTTCTCTTGTGGACAGTTCGTTCACTTTATTGATTATACCCTTTACTTTCTTGGCTAACTCTGCCTGTTCTGTAACTAAATTGCTCACAGCGGTGGTCACATTTGTTACTTTAGCCACTATATTTGCCTGTTCCATAGCTACGGTTTTTACATTTGCAGAAATAGCCGCTTGCGCAGCTGACATATTCGCTTGAGTAGCAGACATATTCGCTTGCTCAGCTAAAAGTTTCTTCCGAATAACAGACATATGAGACTGTTCTGAAGCTAAACTAGCTACGCTATTCATCAAAAGTTTCATTTGATTTAAGAGCTCAGCTGTAGGATCTTTGGATTCTCCTTGGCTAGCATTTACCATTTGCCCTGGGTTTTGTTCATCACCACTGGGCTGCACATTCGCTTCCTGTTCCCTCTGCATTTTACACTGTGATCTGGTTTTAACCACAAGAATTCAGTTGTTCACTTTACTTTTAATTACTTTACTTTGGATACAATTCAGCTTTACCCCACAAAAATACACGTCAGATTCTATATCCCAGAATATCTCTACACAGTTGTGAACACATCTACAAAAAAACACAAATCACTCTGCATATACTAAAACATATAATAACTAAATGTACAAATATTCCTAACCCAGTCGTTATCAGCAAAGACCAGGCTAATGTGTGCAATGAGTTAGCATGTCGTTCTTGTACTTGCCTTTACTGCAGAGTAGAACCGCACGAAGTTCATATGTAATTGACCTGCGTTGTCGTGGCTCTCTAATGTCGGATGTAGTTCACAAAGAATGATTCCATCAGTCGTACATGAAATAGTACCAAGCACAACATTAGTAGCCTACATACACATAACATAAAATAAACATTTATCGCAACAAATCACAATATATACAATAAATACATATAACTGAATGATGGTGTATTTCAATTTGTTTTTGGTCATGAAACACTTGACTGTATCTGTGTTTCACTACTTGTAGGTCTAGTCACGTTTTAGCCATTTTTATAATATTGTGGCTCAAAAAAAGAAATTAATGTTTTTGAGCCGGTAATATTAAACTTATTACGAATATAATTCATTTTTACTTTGTGGACCGTTTGACTGCAACTGAATAAAACACAATTTTCGTGCCATATGCGTTTCACCTTTACTTTCTGCAAGGCATCTTCAGTGGCCTGGAAATATGTACATATTTTTGCTATTTACACTACTGGCCATTAAAATTGCTACTCCACGAAGATGACGTGCTACAGACGCGAAATTTAACCTACAGGAAGAAGATGCTGTGATATGCAAATTATTAGCTTCTCAGAGCATTCACACAAGGTTGGCGCCGGCGGCGACACCTACAACGTGCTGACAATAGCCGGCCGAAGTGGCCGTGCGGTTAAAGGCGCTGCAGTCTGGAACCGCAAGACCGCTACGGTCGCAAGTTCGAATCCTGCCTCGGGCATGGATGTTTGTGATGTCCTTAGGTTAGTTAGGTTTAACTAGTTCTAAGTTCTAGGGGACTAATGACCTCAGCAGTTGAGTCCCATAGTGCTCAGAGCCATTTGAACCATTTTTTGCTGACAATAGGGAAGTTTCCAATCGATTTCTCATACACAAACAGCAGTTGACCGGCGTTGCCTGTCGAAACGTTGTTGTGATGCCTCGTGTAAGGAAGAGAAATGCGTACCATCACGTTTCCGACTTTGATAAAGGTCGGATTGTAGCCTATTGCGATTACGGTTTATCGTATCACGACATTGCTGCTCGCGTTGGTCGAGATCCACTGACTGACTGTTAACAGAATATGGAATCGGTGGGATCAGGAGGGTAATATGGACACCGTGCTGGATCCCAACGGCCTCGTATCACTAGCAGTCGAGATGACAAGCATCTTAACCGCATGGCTGTAACAGATCGTGCAGCCACGTCAACAAACGATCTGCACGAACAGTTCGACGACGTTTGCAGCAGCATGGACTATCAGCTCGGAGACCATGGCTGCGGTTACCCTTGACGCTGCATCACAGACAGGAGCGCCTGCGATGGTGTACTCAACGACGAACCTTTGTGCACGAATGGCAAAACGTCATATTTTCGGATGAATCTAGGTTCTGTTTACAGCATCATGATCATCGCATCCGTGTTTGGCGAAATCGCAGTGAACGCACATTGGAAGTGTGTATTCGTCATCCCCATACTGGCGTATCACCTGGCGTGATGGTATGGGGTGCCATTGGTTACACGTCTCGATCACCTTTTGTTCACATTGACGGCACTTTGAACAGTGGACGCTACATTTCAGATGTGTTACGACCCGTGGCTCTACCCTTCATTCGATCCTTGCGAAACCCTACATTTCAGCAGGATAATGCACGACCGCATGTTGCAGGTCCTGTACGGGCCTTTCTGGATACAGAAAATGTTCGACTGCTGCCCTGGCCAGCACATTCTCCAGGTCTCTCACCAATTGAAAACGTCTGGTCAATGGTGGCCGAGCAACTGGTTCGTCACAATACGCCAGTCACTACTCTTGATGACCTGTGGTATCATGTTGAAGCTGCATGGGCAGCTGTATCTGTACACGCCATCCAAGATCTGTTTGGCTCAATGGCCAGGCGTATCATGGCCGTTATTGCTGCCAGAGATGGTTGTTCTGGCTACTGATTTCTCGGGATCTATGCACCCAAATTGCGTGTCAGTGTAATCACATGTCAGTTCTAGTATACAAGGTGTATTCAAGTTCTAAGGCCTCCGATTTTTTTTCTGATTAACTACTCGCCCGAAATCGATGAAACTGGCGTTACTTCTCGACGTAATCGCCCTGCAGACGTACACATTTTTCACAACGCTGACGCCATGATTCCATGGCAGCGGCGAAGGCTTCTTTAGGAGTCTGTTTTGACCACTGGAAAATCGCTGAGGCAATAGCAGCACGGCTGGTGAATGTGCGGCCACGGAGTGTGTCTTTCATTGTTGGAAAAAGCCAAAAGTCAGGTCAGGTGAGTAGGGAGCATGAGGAATCACTTCAAAGTTGTTATCACGAAGAAACTGTTGCGTAACGTTAGTTCGATGTGCAGGTGCGTTGTCTTGGTGAAACAGCACACGCACAGCCCTTCCCGGACGTTTTTGTTGAAGTGCAGGAAGGAATTTGTTCTTCAAAACATTTTCGTAGGATGCACCTGTTACCGTAGTGCCCTTTGGAGCGCAATGGGTAAGGATTACGCCCTCGCTGTCCTAGAACATGGACGCCATCATTTTTTCAGCACTGGTGGTTACCCGAAATTTTTTTGGTGGCGGTGAATCTGTGTGCTTCCATTGAGCTGACTGCCGCTTTGTTTCTGGATTGAAAAATGGCATCCACGCCTCATCCATTGTCACAACCGACGAAAAGAAAGTCCCATTCATGCTGTCGTTGCTCATCAACATTGCTTGGCAACATGCCACACAGGCAGCCGTGTGGTCGTCCGTCAGCATTCGTGGCACCCACCTGGATGACACTTTTCGCATTTTCAGGTCGTCATGCAGGATTGTGTGCACAGAACCCACAGAAATGCCAACTCTGGAGGCGATCTGTTCAACAGTCATTCGGCGATCCCCCAAAACAATTCTCTCCACTTTCTCGATCATGTCGTCAGACAAGCTTGTGCGAGCCCGAGGTTGTTTCGGTTTGTTGTCACACGATGTTCTGCCTTCATTAAACTGTCACACCCACGAATGCACTTTCGAGACATCCATAACTCCATCACCACATGTCTCCTTCAACTGTTGATGAATTTCAATTGGTTTCACACCACGCAAATTCAGAAAACGAATGATTGCACGCTGTTCAAGTAAGGAAAACGTCGCCATTTTAAGTATTTAAAACAGTTCTCATTCTCGCCGCTGGCGGTAAAATTCCATCTGCCGTACGGTGCTGCCATCTCTGGGACGTATTGACAATGAACGCGGCCTCATTTTAAAACAATGCGCATTTTTCTATCTCTTTCCACTCCAGAGAAAAAAAATCGGAGGCCTTAGAACTTGAATCCACCTCGTAATATATTTGTCCAATGAATACCCGTTTATCATCTGCATTTCTTCTTGGTGTAGCGATTTTAATGATCGGCAGTGTTGTTTACATTTGGGTCAATGTGCCTAAAGGTTATAAACAGTTCTGGTGGTTGTTTTTTGCTATTATGTGGTAATATTTTGATCTGTACTTACATATATGTACATATGTACATACATGTACATATGTACATACATGTACATATTCCGGGCCACAGAAGATGCCTTGCAGAAAATAAAGGCGAAACGCGTACGCCACGAAAATTGTGTTTCATTTAGTTGTAATCAGACGGTCCATAAAGTAAAAATTATCACTATACCGTAATCGTGTGTTTAGTGTATCTGTTAGTATATCTGTGAAGGGCAATATCAATTTCCAGAGCGGCGTCGACTACTCCCACAGCGTGCGTAATTTAGTACATGTACACAAGTTACGCTCGTGGTGTAGAAGCAGCTACCGACTCAGACGGTCGCCTGTAAAATTTTTGAAATGTAAGAGAAAGACAACATCTATAGGATATTCTCGAACTGGGATACTGCCATTCGATGACTGCAAGTGAATTTGATTTCTTTTTAGCAGAGAAAACTTTCTCTCTGCTTTTGACCGATTTATTGAAGCAGGTTCTACAGCAAACATCGACCACCAAATGTTTGAAGCCCTATACAAGCTTGTCGTACATTACAGTTCATCATAGAATCTTTTGATCAAAATTAAATACACGAAATTACCTTTGAAATGCATTGGACTATATTATGGCTGTTATTAAACTCCACACTAACGATACATACCACTTGCGAATCTCAAAAAACACAAATTATGCAATGTGGCGTCTAACAATGACTGTTTCATTGCACACGCTTCATACACGTCCCCTCGTTATCCTGTCTCGCAACGAAGTCAGGTCACATACCAATCTTCTTACATTTCCACGCTTGCCGTGGAGCAACGATAAGTCAACGAATAAATATTTCGCTTGCGCAGGCGAAACCTGCCGCCTTGCAATATATATTAACTTTGAACCAACAACAATTAGAAGGTCGTCGTGTAGAGTTACTTGTACTTAATAATTGTTCAGACACGCGCTGCTAACATACTTGAACGTCTTATTAACCTGGTATTACAGAAAAAGAAGCACAGTTGCTATAGGTAACCAAGGAGCAGAAGAAACATAAAAACAAAAGTTATAACTCCAAGGAGAAGGCAGCAACGCTATTCAGCGCCCCAAGTGGCGGATTCAAACTTGGCGGTTTACGCCATTCATTTGTTGCCGTTGTTGTAGTTGTAGTTGTTGTTGTTGTGGTCTTCAGTCCTGAGACTGTTTTGATGCAGCTCTCCATGCTACTCTGTCCTGTGAAAGCTTCTTAATCTCCCAGTACCTACTGCTACCTACATCCTTCTGCATCTGCTTGGTGTATTCATCTCTTGGTCTCCCTCTACGATTTTTACCCTCCACGCTGCCCTCCAATACTGAATTGGTGATCCCATGATGCCTCAGAACATGTCCTACCAACCGATCCCTTCTTCTAGTCAAGTTGTGCCACAAACTTCTCTTCTCCCCAATCCTATTCAACACCTGCTCATTAGTTATGTGATCTACCCATATAATCTTCAGCATTCTTCTGTAGCACCACATTTCGAAAGCTTCTATTCTCTTCTTGTCTAAACTATTTATCGTCCATGTTTCACTTCCATACATGGCTACATTCCATACAAATACTTTCAGAAACGACTTCCTTACACTTAAATTTATACTCGATGTTAACAAATTTCTCTTCTTCAGAAACGCTTTCCTTCCCATTGCCAGTCTACATTTTATATCCTCTCTACTTCGACCATCATCAGTTATTTTGCTCCCCAAATAGCAAATCTCCTTTACTACTTTAAGTGTCTCGTTTCCTAATCTAATACCCTCAGCATCACCCGACTTAATTCGACTACATTCCATTATCCTCGTTTTGCTTTTTTTGATGTTCGTCTTATATCCTCCTTTCAAGACACTATCCATTCCGTTCAACTGCTCTTCCAAGTACTTTGCTGTCTCTGACAGAATTACAGTGTCATCGGCGAACCTCAAAGTTTTTATTTCTTCTCCATGGATTTTAATACCTATTCCGAATTTTTCTTTTGTTTCCTTCACTGCTTGCTCAATATACAGATTGAATAACATCGGGGAGAGGCTACAACCCTGTCTCACTCCGTTCCCAACCACTGCTTCCCTTTCATGCCCCTCGACTCTTATAACTGCCATCTGCTTTCTGTACAAATTGTAAATAGCGTTTCGCTCCCTATATTTTACCCCTGGCACCTTCAGGATTTGAAAGAGAGTATTCCAGTCAACATTGTCAAAAGCTTTCTCTAAGTCTACAAATCCTAGAAACTTACGTTTGCCTTTCCTTAATCTAGCTTCTAAGTTAAGTCGTAGGGTCAATATTGCCTCACGTGTTCCAATATTTCTACGGAATCCTAACTGATCTTCCCCAAGGTCGGCTTCTACTAGTTTTTCCATTCGTCTGTAAGGAATTCGCGTTAGTATTTTGCAGCCGTGACTTATTAAACTGATAGTTCGGTAATTTTCACGTCTGTCAACATCTACTTTCTTTGGGATTGGAATTATTATATTCTTCTTGAAGTCTGAGGGTATTTCGCCTGTCTCATGCATCTTGCTCACCAGATGGTAGAGTTTTGTCTGAATTCGCGACATAACTGTATCTGTGGATGGCGCGAACGGAACTTACGTGTGCGAACACAGCAATGGACGTGAGTAGCGGTCGCTACAGGAATCCTGTTGGTGAAAGCGGAGCGTGGTGCGTCTTCTCTGAGCCTGGCCGGGAAGTGGTCATGTCGCCCGGAACGCGTAGTGCGTGCAGGCTCTCCATCGACCTGTTGTGGCGGCGGTGCTGGAAGTCGAGATGTTGCATCTGTCAGGCGTTGAGCTCTTGACCATAAGGTGGGTGATGCCTCCTTGAAAATGTAAACCGGCTTCACTCTGCTAAGAGGCACGGTGGCCTGTTTGCCATTTACTATGGTGACCATCGTGTGTTTGTCTCTGCACAGGACGCGATGGGGTTCCAGTATACAGTGGCTGCAGTGGTGGCTTGACGCAGTCTGTACGTAACATAACTTGCGAACAGCTCTCGATGTTGTTACGCACAAAAGTTGTTGCCTGGAGGTCTTTATGGGTTTGATTTGGCTTACATGTTCCGATAAGTTGCGAAGGAACTCTGGTTGGTCGTCCGTTTCTGACAGTAGGCCTGTGGCGACAAACTCCCCTGGTAGGCGCAGAGTCTCGCCCTAAACCAATACAGCTGCCGAGGACTCTGTATCTGGTTTGTATGTGACTCGTAGACCCAGCAGGACTTCCGGGTAGTGCAGATGTCCAAGATGCCCCGTGGCACATGAGCGCAGCCTTCATACTTAGCACTGGTTCTTAAAATTTTGAAAGTGTGCTTTCCGGGATAGTTTGCCTCATCTTCAAAAGTCTGCCAGGACAGTTACATCAATAACTTCGTGACACTCTCCCATAACTCAATAAACCTGTGACCATTCGTGCTGCCATTGGCATTCGATGCCAATGTTCAAGCATGCCATTGCTGGCCGGATGATAACTGGTCGTTTTGTGATGGACGTAGCCACAGAACTTCGCCAACTGTGTGAACAAAACTGACTCGAACTGTCTGTGATGATGGAGCGGACAGTCTAATCTCGCCAGCCAAGTTGATGTGAAAGTAGTGGCTAGTGTTTCCGCGGAGACGTTGTCAGTAGGTACTGCTTCAGGCCATCGCATATACTTGTCAATCATTGTGAATATGTACCGCTGGCCATCCGATGGAGGAAGTGGTCCTGCCACATCTAGATGAACATGGGGGAAGCGTGAAGAAGTGTCCGGGAAGTTTCCTATTGGGGGATGAATGTGGCGAGTGATTTTGCAAAGTTGGCAACGCTGGCAAGTTCTCGTCCATTCGCGGCAGTCTCTTTCTATCCCTGGCCACACGAATCTTTGAGACACTAGCTTGAACGTCGACCGGACCCCTGGGTGGCAAATATTCTGTAAGGACTCGAACACTGACCAGCGAAATGCAACAGGAAAAAAAGGGCGTGATCTGTCATGTGACACTTCACAATACAATTTCGTGTTCTCGCCGGGAATGTCGACTTGCTGTAACTTGAGTGCTGCAGTGTCGTCATGCAATATGGTGTGTAGCTCGAATCTTCTTGTTGCGCCCTTAATGTCCACAGGCTGTAAATCACTGGCCACTCTAGAGAGGCAATCCGGAACCATATTAGTGATGTCTGATATATAGCGGATGTCCATACTAAACTGGCTAATAAACCCAATTTGTACTGCCGTGGAGAGCAAGTATTGCTGTTTTTCTTGAAGGCATATGTTGAAGACTTGTGGTCGGTGTATATCAGAAACTCTCATGCCTCAACCTGTGGTCGAAAGTATTTGATTGCTTGATATATGGCTAAAGTTCCCGATCATATGTGCACCATCTTTGTTCTCTAGGTGACAGCTTGTGTGAGAAATAATCCAGTGGCTGCCAGGCATCGTCCACCCATTGTTGGAGGGCTGCACCAATGGCTAACTGACTGGCATCCACCACTAATGCCAGTGGAGCTTCGAGCTTGGGGTGCGCCAGCAGTGCTACTTATGCTAGGCTCTTTTTGGTTACTTCGAAAGCCGCATTATCTCCTCGGTCAACTGCACAGGAGAATTGCTCTTAACCTTGGGACGAGCCAGTGCAGCGTTCAACGGCATCTGTTGTTCGGCAGTGCGTAGTAAATGACTGCGGTAAAAATTGAACATTCCTAAGTACCTGCGTAGCTCTTTTATTGTAGATGGCTTGGTTATTTGCAATATGGCTTCAACCTTCTCAGTGAGTGGTAATGAGCCTGATGAAGATATTCGATGACCCAGGAAATCGACCTGATGTTAGCCAAACACACATTTAGCTGTGTTTAACACCACGCCGTACTTCTCTAAATACTCAAAAACTTCTCTCAGGTGCTGGCGATGTTGCTCCTTGGACGATGAATTCACTAACACATCGTCTAGACAGGCAAAACAAAAGTTCAACCGACGCAAGGCTAAATCGATGAACCTCTGCCAGGTTTGAGCAGCATTACGCAGGCCGAAAGTCATCAACTTGCTTTCATACAACCCAAATGGCGTAATAATAGCGGTCATTGGAATGTCCTCTGTTGCCACGGGACTCTCGGTATACGCGTTTGGCCAGCCTATATAACACTGAATACAGTGGGTCCATGCAGTGCGTGGCTATAGTCTTTTAGTGGTGGCACTTGGTAGCGATCAGGTACGGTCCGTGAGTTGAGCGCTCTGTAATCGCCACACGGGCGCCAGGCTCCTGCCTTTTTGGGTGCAGATGACCATGGACTACTTGAGGGTCGGATGATACCTTCTCGTAACACCGTGTCGAATTCTGTTGTAGCAATGGCGAGGCGTCCTGTAGCCAATCGTCACGGCGGCAAGACACAGGCGTCTCGTCCGTAGTTTTTATGTGGTGGAACGTATCGTGCAAAGCTTGCTGTGGCGCGCCTGGAGGCCTCGTTAAGTTCGGGAACTCATGCAGCAGCGAGCAATGCTCCTCGTCTGCAACCTGTATAACGACGCTGTTATGTTCTGGCATCACCATGGTACCCAGTGGTTGTAAGTCCGGTAACATTGTCTGTTAGGCAGGAATACGCCACATCCGGTAGAAGCTGACAGTGAGCTAATAAATTGGCACCGATTATTCTTCGGCCACGCCTGCTACAGTAAAGTCCCATGTTAATTGACGGCGGAGCCCCAAATTTAATTCTTCACACCGCGTGCCATACGTCGCAATTGCTGAATTATTTAAATGCAGTGGGTGGCCTGCAACAGTGCAGTGACGCTCTAGGTCAGACCCTGTGTCTATTAAATACTTGCGGCCTGATACCCTGTCAGTAATGAATAGGCGCCGATATGTAGTTGAGCAGTCGGTGGCGGCTATGTCCGACGGCCGTTTGCATTTGGGAAGGCACAGGGGCTAGTGCACTTTTTAGCCTGCTCATCAAATCTGTGATACCAACAAGTGGTCGGACCAGCATCTGATACAGACTGAGTCGAGGGACGGCTCCTAGATCGTTTGCGACCACCTCCTCTGTAGCGACTAGTAACAACAGTGTGCCAATCTGCGTGCTCAGTGCATCAACTTTGGCAAACAGAGCATCGTAATATGCGCGTGAAACGAGAAGGGCCACGGACGCGACACTACCAGACATTGTCACAGCACTAACTTGTTGGTCCGGAGCGATGGCATCTTGGATGCGGTCGGCCAGTTCCGCACCAGCATCCAGGGACATCTCTGTCTGCGATGCGACGACCGCCTTTACCTGCGGCGGCAGACGGCTGCTCCATAGCGTACACACAAGATTGTCGAGCACTGTTCCGATGTCCACCTTGCTGTGGAGGTGACGCAGGTACTGAGACGGTTTTCTGTCGCCTGTATCTTCCTGGGTCAGCACTTGTCTGATACGGTCTTCCTGCGATGCTGCAACTCTACAAATAAGCTCAGTCTTTAATCTTTCGTATGCATTCTCGATCGGTGGTGCCGTGATTATTTCTTGAACTTCGGAAGCTCGAGATGACTCACTATTAATGCAGACTAGTCGCATTCGCTGTAATTCAGGCATAGTAAAAGCTGGCCTCAACCTGAGCGAACCATAGAACTGGATTATGCGGCCAAAACGGTGAGAGGCGAACAGCCAGTCTCGATACTGCAGCCGATTCCATTGTGTAATCAGTTTTATCGCGGGACCGTTTTTCTCAGCGCGAATCAAGTCGGGGTCACCATTGACGGGTATTTTCGTCGTGTAGAGCTACCCGTTCGTAATAAATATTCAGACACGCACTGAGAATATACTTGAACAGTTTATTACTTGGTATTACAGAAAAAGAGCACAGTTGCTATAGGTAACTTGTAAACAACAAAACAGTAACCAAAGAACAGAATAAACATAAAAACAAAAGTTATAACTCCAAGGAGTAGGCAACAACGTTATTCAGCGCTCCAAGCGGCGGATTCAAACTTGGCGGTTTACGCCATTCATTTGTTGTCGTGCAGTCACTGAATTCGCGACACAATTGTAGCTGTGGATGGCGCGAGCGGAACTAACGTGTGCGGACACAGCAGTCGACGTGAGTAGCAGTCGCTATAAACCGTTCAGCTGATCGGTTCACATCTCCTAATCGCTAGTACGGGCCAAGGGGTATTATATGGTGCATGTGCAATGGCTCTGGAATCATACTAGCTCACACAACATCCAAATATTTTTACGATTGCAAATACAAGGGTTGGAACTTTAATAGTGAGAACTATCTACTTACAGCTCGTATAAAATAGATACGTGTTTCAAAGTTTTACTGACCTTCAAAGTAATCACCAGCATTTAGTATAACTCGTTGCCAGCGATGTGGAAGTCATAGGATATTCTTAGCAGTGTCAGTCATGTTGACACTTCGAGCGGCACGATCTATTGCCCGACGAATTTGTAGCAGTTCTGAAGCGAATGCCGTGGAGTTTTTCCCTCAGTTTAGAAATCGAGTTGAACTTACGAGGGCTTAAGTCAGGGGAGTGTAGTAGGTGGTAGCAGCCCCATCAGTTGAAACGTCCCCTTTGAACAATTGTACAAGACTGTGCTTAAACTGACATACAATATTTTTAGCGCAACGCAATCTGACTTTCAAAAAATCCCTACAAAAGAATGGCCCTGACTAACATTAAACTATACCTTTCAGAAATCACTTACCTCACAAAAATCTTCATTACTCGAACTACTGCAATACAGCGAGCGCCACTACTGCCAGCTAAATAAAAGATTCAAACTACGGAAGGCACTAACTACTGATAGGGATAGTTAGCAAATGAAAGATATTAATAGAGAACAAACAATGTATTTACCTTAATAGTCATAATATATGTAGCAGTTCATGACAAATTACAAAACTCCGCCATCTCTCTCCCCACATCCACCACTGCTGGCGGCTCACCTCCAACTGCGCAATGCTACGCGCTGTTCACACCCAGCTGCCTAACACTACAATGGCGAGTATTACAACAATGCAAAGCAACCACAGACTGCACACAGCACAGCCAGTGATTTTCATACAGAGGTGGCGTTACCAATAAAAAAACCTAAACAGCCTACTTACACAGTGAAACAAATCAGTAACAGCTTGCATTGTATGTGAGTGAGCACTGTACTGCAAAATGATGGTCAGGTCCTGCAGAAAGTGTCATCACTTCTGTCTCTATGCTGTTCATTTTTGGAACACAACCCAAGACCAGTTTCAGTACATGAAACAACTTCTTTTAATGCTATTGAGCCTCACAAAATTCCGAATTTCTTTTTTTCGTTAATTATTCGCAAACGAGGACCCACCAGGGCCAATGGCTGCAGAGTGTTATACCTTGGATCTTAACCTACATCACTATGCAGATAGTTTCAAAATGTCGATCGTACCCCTGGGGACTTCTCCTTGTTCAGAAATATATAAAAAAGCATTATATAGAGGGGGCCCTACAGCCTTGCCCCAGTGGTAACACGGGTTCCCATCATGCAACTAAAGTTAAGCGCTATCAGTCTTGGCTATCACTTGGATGAGTTCCTGGCCGGCCGAAGTGGCCGTGCGGTTAAAGGCGCTGCAGTCTGGAACCGCAAGACCGCTACGGTCGCAGGTTCGAATCCTGCCTCGGGCATGGATGTTTGTCATGTCCTTAGGTTAAGTTAGGTTTAACTAGTTCTAAGTTCTAGGGGACTAATGACCTCAGCAGTTGAGTCCCATAGTGCTCAAAGCCATTTGAACCCATTTGATGAGTTCCTGTCCAAGTCTGCTGAGTGCTGTTGGCAACTGGGGTGCACTCAGCCCTTGTGAGGCCAGTTGAGGAGCTACTTGATAAAGTGATGGTGGCACTAGTCACAGAAACTGACAGCGGCCAGGAGAGCAGTGTGAAGATCACATGCATCATTTACTATTTATTTTACATTTTTCTACTATTGTAAACATAAACGACCCAGTACTCTTCCAAATATTCGGTAGTAAGATTATGTCTTTGATCACTCAAAACATTTTTACAAGCAGAAAAAGGACTGTTCTACATCAACTGAGGTAACTGGGAGGTATTTGAATTTGGGCACTATGTTGGCACTTATTGTTTGCTGGCTCTCGATCTTCCACCATAATCGAGTCCATCAATATGAGGTAGCCAAGGAGGTGGAAACGTGGGTTCTACTATGCCAAGACTGCTTGGTAGCTACAACAGGAAAACACAATTAACTAGCAGGAGTACAAAATAAAAAGTATTTATTACTTAACTTTGCTGTAGTCCATGATCAGTTGGTTGACAATTATTGAAGACGCGACTAGACTAAGCGTCTGTAGAATGACATAATTTACAAGCCACAAATCTTGCAGTGACGAATTAATCTCTCGTAATCTTGAATGTCGAATCCGGTGAACTGGAAGACTAACTTGGAAAGGAGCTACAAAGACTTGATGGCAGCAATGACTGAGCTGCAGACGATGACTAACATCGGCGCTGGCTGACTACTGAGTACGGCTACGAACTGTAGACTGGCACAACTGCACTAGTCACCTGCTGCACATGAAGTGGCCTTGCGGCGCCTCGCGGCGAGCATAGGCACTGCGACTGGTTGTGTACTCTTTGGCTAACACAGCCGTTCTTCTGTTCCGTTTATCGAGAGAACCGCAACCGGCGGATCGATCTCTCAGGCGGCGGTGTGGTCGTATGACTGACGACACCACATTGTTCCTGGTAAAAGTTTACCAAATGGTTCAAATGGCTCTGAGCACTATGGGACTTAACTACTGTGGTCATCAGTCCCCTAGAACTTAGAACTACTTAAACCTAACTAACCTAAGGATATCACTCACATCCATGCCCGAGGCAGGATTCGAACCTGCGACCGTAGCAGTCGTGCGGTTCCGGACTGCGCGCCTAGAAGCGCTAGACCACCGCGGCCGGCAAAAGTTTACCCGTCCCATTAATAAACTATTAATCTGGCACCAGGGTACAAAGCCTAGGTTATTGTTGAAAATGTTTTCAGAGTTTTCTTTAAGTTTTCTTGGGAATATCTCCTGCAATGAGGAGTTCACTAGAATAATTTTATTCATTAACTGAATATATTCATTCAACGCCAAACCTTGATTTTCAATGTTTTTTAATACTTGCAGGTATATGGGAACAATGAGAGCTAATCACAGCAATGCTTTTTTTTAAAATACCCGAATCATTAAGAGATTCCTTGCACTGGCAAACTGCCAAAGCCTCTGCACCATCGAAGTCGTTTACTACCCCTCTAATGGCCTCGAAATGTTCATTGCTTCGACCCACGTACCCCAACGAGTTACCAATGGTTCGGGAGATAAAGGCACATTTGGTAGTTTTTATTTATACGCCTTGATGCGAGCAGGAGCCTTTAGAAACACTTTCTTTGTAGATGAAATCAGTTTGTTTACATTCACAAACGTGGAACGCACTTCTTCAGCAAGGCGATGTACTCCATGAGCAAAGTACGTCACACGAATCAAATAGGGATGAAATACTGGGAGGGCTTTTCCTGCTTCGATCATATAGGGAGCAGCATCTGAAATAAACAAAAACATCCTTTCACCTGCAGAAGATTCTGGAAATATTTTTCTAATATCCTCATTCACAAATCTGGCGACTGTAGATTGATTTACGTTTTCAAGTTCTTTGCAGGCCGCTAATTAGAAAGAAGAAGGCTCTTATTTTAAAGCACCAACAATTAATTTGCATTGTAACGGCCACAAGTGTCTGTAGTTTCGTCAACTGAAATTCATATAATGCTGTCCTTGAGTTCATTGCGTATTTCTTCCACAACATTTACGTAAATTGTCGGTGTGTAATTTTTACGCATTATTAATTCATATGGTATATTCTGATTTAAGCAATATTTGCGCAGGAAGCCTTTGAGAATAGGGTTTGTAAGTTTGTGAAGAGGAATATTGCTTGCAATGAATGCTTCACATAGGTCCATGTTAATCCGACTTTTATGGTTACCTTTGGACAAATCCCTGCTACTGCAACTTGCTGTTGTCAGGAGTTGTTGTCGTGGTCCTTTCTTCTTCATTCCTGCGATATGAAGACTTGCCTTGACGTGCTGGTCTATTTGAAACATTTTTGCACGAAACGTTTCTCTCGCAAACTCAACAATATAAAACAATTTTGTCATATGTAAATGTCCAGGATGGTCAGCTGTTCACGAAACGAAGTTTCTTTTTTCGGGCGGCATGGCGCACGACACGTTACACACTACACGTAAACACGGTAGCTATGTACAAGTAAATAGAAATCTAAACTGAAACAATGGACGTGCGACTAAAAGCTTGCGTCGTTTAATTTAATTGTTGCCGACGCGTACGGTATGACAGCGGAGGGGATTAACCGGGGACGCGGCCGCAGAATCATTGACTCTGTCTGCCCGTTCCTGTTCCTCTTCTGTAATGATTTCGCTAGGCAGTGGCCTCTCGGTTAGCGATCGCACGCAGTTCTAGGTCGCGGTCAATCTGTGAGACATCAAAACTAGATCTAGCTAGAGACCGCCCGTCTAAATTTTTGAAATATTGTAAACATAGAGCGAAAATATGCATCGTCACTGGTTTTTAGTTAAAATGTGCAATAATCGGCGTAAAGGAGCCAAATATGCAAATGCATATGCAACATGCAAATGATGACTGTGCCAGCTTTCTCGCAACCACAATACTCCGTCCAGTGGCTTGAAGAAAGGTCACATCTGTCTATAAAAAGGGTAGCAGAAGGGCTCCATTATCCTTGACATCCATTTCATGTAAAATATTAATATATTCTGAGCTCAAAAGCAACGAGGTATCTCGAACAGAATGATCTCCTCCATGCTAAGCAGTTTGGATTTCGGAAACATTCTTCATATGAAACTCAAATCGTTCTTTTCTCAAACTGACATCGTGAAAGCCATCTACCAAGACAGACAGAAAAATGTAGCATTTCTTGACTTCTGAAAAGCATTTGACCCAGTGCACAAATACGCTTATTACCGAATGTTGGATCGTGTGATGTATCAAGCAAACGTTGTGACAGGATTGAGGGTTTCATGGGTGGAGGGTCACAACGTGTTATCTTGGATGGAGAGCGACCGACAGATGCGAAGTGACTTCACGTGTGTCGCAGGGAAGCGTGTCTGTTCATGGTATATATTAATCGTGACAACCTCAGACTTGTCGCAAAAGATGCAGTTATCAGCAGTGTCTGAAGACAGCTGCACAAATATTCAGCCACATCTTAATAGGATTTCAAAATGGTTCAGTTACTGGCAATTTACTTTAGATGTTTTGAAATGTAAAATTGGGCACTTCACAAAACGAAAAAATGTAGTAACTCATGACTACAGTATCAACGTGTCACAACTGCAGTTGGTCAACTCATACAAATACCTGTGTGAAACAATATGTGTGGATATGAAATGGAATGATCACATAGGCTCAGTTGTAGGTAAAGCTGTTTGGATTTCCGAAACATCGTTCACTTGTAGAATATTAAGGAACTGCAATCAGCCTACAAAGGAGATTGCTTACAAAACACTCCTGTGATCTATTTTAGAACATTGCCCAAGTGGTGGATGGGGCCTACTGAACGTATACAGAGAATGGCAGCACGAATGGTCACAGGTTTATTGAGTTATGGGAGAGTGTCACGAAATTGTTGATGTAACTGCCCTGGCAGACTTTTGAAGATGAGGCAAACTATCCCGGAAAGCATACTTTCAAAATTTTAAGAACCAGTGCTAAGTATGAATCTAGAGATACAGTACAACCCGCTATGTACAAGCCCCGTAGGGATCACGAGGACAATATTAGACTGATCTTACAATGTGTAATGAGCCTACCATTAAATGTTCCACAGTTATTCTGCATAATAACATTGGTACTTGATGTTTTATCATGTTTTAGCAGTTATTTCTTAGGTTAAGGATGGGATTCAGCATGTTGCACTAATAATTGGTACTCACCTTTTCAAGACGGTTTCAGTGTCTAGGTCTCTTCTCCTGCTTGGTAATATTCTATAAAATGAGGTCATGGATGTTGTATGTTAACTGTACCTGAAGAATTACAATTTTAGTTTACCTTAGTTGTTTATTTTTTATCTCCTCATGTGAGCATTCATATTTTCACAAATACCGAACAAACTTCTTCAAACACGACACACAGAAAATGTATCTCGGCCGGCCGAGGTGGCCGAGCGGTTCTAGGCGCTACAGTCCGGAACCGCGCGACCGCTATGGTCGCAGGTTCGAATCCTGCCTCGGACATGGATGTGTGTGATGTCCTTAGGTTAGTTAGGTTTAAGTAGCTCTAAGTTCTAGGGGACTGATGACCTCAGAAGTTAAGTCCCATAGTGCTCAGAGCCATTTGAACCAAAAATGTGTCTCGTTCATACAATCCAAAGACTTTCATCGAAAAATCGCCCAGTCATAAGCTGAGAACAACATGGACAAACATTAAAATTGCTAATCTCAACCTGGCGAGCTTGACGCCAAGAAACTGTGTCTGTATTATTATAGACACAGGTTCCCGAAATTCTAGAACCAGACATGAATCAATTTCACTTTAAGATAGCTTTCATTATTGAAAATGTTTGTCAATTTTGATTTAAATATTGTTTTCTAGAAATAATTACTTACGTGAAGATTTATAAGCGTATAATAACAAAGATTGCAGATTTGAAAAACATTAAAAATAGAAGCTTCCTGTTATTCTTATAATATCGACTTCATTATAGATAGTAAAATTAATGAAATTATTATGTGTAGACAGTTATTTTGTTTACAGCTAACACTGAAAAATAAAAATTATTGTATCTAACATAGACTTTTTTCAGATCACATGTAAAACTGTGACTACTAATTCTCCTGGTGTAAGATCGATACCTGACAGTACACTGACGGAAAAAAATCGCAAAAGATGTAGCTGGGCGACATAAACGAAAGTTGGTAGGCGTGTTTCTACATCTGAAAGATATTGTCTATTCAATTTTCACCCCAGTTGCATCAGAGTGGCGCTAGTAGCGCCACTACGAGCATGCAAATAACGTTTGGTTTAAATACACGCTGTAACACTCGTGAGTTACCTTTGAGAGTACCTTTGGGATTGGACATGGTGAGTTGATGTTACCCAAGAATGCCTTTAAGGCAACAAAGAGGCTATTATCAACACCGCTGCCTTTGAACGAGATCGTATAATTGGGGTACGAGAAGCTTGATGTACCGTCTGCGAAATTGCAGAAAGACTTGTCAAGAATGTAGCCACTGTACATGATTCCTGGCGGTGATGGTCACAAGAATGTACGATTGCAAGAACACCGCGCTCCGGACGGCCACGTGGCAATACCGGGAGGGAAGACCAACGAGTTCGGCGTCTGACTAGCGCCTCCGTACTGCATCTGCAGTAGCAATTTGAGCAGCTGTTGGCATCACAGCGACACAACAAATTGTTGCAAATCGGTTACCTCAAGGACAGCTCCGAGTCAGGCGCCCTGTACCATTCATTCCCGTGACCCCAAAACCACCACATTGGCGACTTCTGTGGAGTCACGCGACACCTCATTAGTGGGCAGGGTGGAGGTCTGTTGCTGAAAGCTTGGTCCGCCTCGGTGCCGGTGATGCCTGTGTGTTGATTAGAAAACTTGCAGCTAACCTGTCAGCGTGCTAGACTCACCGGACTTACAACTGGAGTTACGGTCTTCGGTGCAATTTTGTATGATAGCAGAATCACCCTCGTGTTTATACCACGAATCCTGACTGTAGATTTGTCATCAGTCTGGGGATTCGACCTGTTGTGCCGCCATTCATGAACAGCATTCCAGAGAGTGTTTTCCAACTGAATGACCCTCGCCCAGATATCGCTGTTGTATCCTAAAACGGTCTACAGAATGTCGACATGCCTTGGACTGTTCGCTCACCAGATCTGTCTCCAATGGAGCCCTTAAGGGACATCATCGGACAACTCCAGCGTCGTCCACAAATAACATTCCTTTACTGAGTGACGAAGTGCAACTGGCATGGAACGTCATGCCACAAACGAACATCCAGCATCTGTACAACTCAATGTATGCACGTTTGCAAGCTTGAATTCAACATTTTGGCAGTTACACCGGTTGTTAAAGTACCAGCATTTCACATTTGCAATGGCTTATATCGCGCTTTCAATTTCCAGTTATCTTGCGATGTTAACAACTTAAATAGGTTACCTAGACAAATGTATTCCTCAAATTTTTTTTGTGTTGCGGTTTTTTTCGTCACTGTATATCTAAACGCAAGTAGGAACATATATTTACGGAAAAACTGTATTTGACAATTAGCAATCTTTATAAGCTTTCTTAGATAAGAAATAAAGTATATACGTAATAAATTCAGCTCAAGTCTGTCTAAGATTTAGATGGGATCGAACATTTCATTACTTTAGCAAAGTTCCGAGGGTACTACATTCGTTATAAGTGTGCGCTGAAGTACGGTACTGATCGTTTCCTTTCCTGTTCCACTCTCAAATAGGACTGACTATATGCCCCCGTAAGGGCCCTAATTTCTCGTATCTTATCTTAGTGGCCCTTACATGCAATGTATGTTGGCGGCAGTAGATTCGTTCGGTAGTCCACACATGGTCGTTTCGTTTCATATAACTTTGCAACGCTACGACCAGATATTTAAAGGATGTGATTGTGTCAAGCGGGACAATACTAATGTTTTCTACATTTAGCTTTAGCTGCCATTCATCACAGCAACTAGAAACTGTGTCTAAGTCATACACCACAGCGTCATCAGCAACAACTGCAGATTGTTCCCCCCTCCCCTGTCGGCCAGATAATTTATGTATACTCGTATAAAGAACAACAGCGGTCATATCAAACTTCCCTGGGGCACTCCTGACGATACCCTTGTCTCTGAGGAACACGAGCCGTCGAGGGCAACATTCTGGAATCTATAACTTAAACAGTCTTCGAGCCACTCACATACCTGTGATCCCATTCCGTATGCTCGTACCTACGTTTACAGCCTGCATTGGGGCACCGTGTCAAATGCTTTCCGGAAATATAGAAATTTGGAATCTGCCTGTTGCCCTTCATCCATAGTCCGCATCTCGTGGTCGTGCGGTAGCGTTCTCGCTTCCCACGCCCGGGTTCCCGGGTTCAATTCCCGGCGGGGTCAGGGATTTTCTCTGCCTCGTGATGACTGGGTGTTGTGTGCTGTCCTTAGGTTAGTTAGGTTAAAGTGGTTCTAAGTTCTAGGGGACTGATGACCATAGATGCTAAGTCCCATAGTGCTCAGAGCCATTTGAACCATTTGAACCTTCATCCATAGTTCACAGTATATCATATGAGAAAAGGGCAGGCTGAGTTTCGGACGGGAAATACGAGGGCAGTTCAATAAGTAATGCAACACATTTTTTTTCTGAAACAGGGGTTGTTTTGTTCAGCATTGAATTACACCAGGTTATTCCCCAATCTTTTAGCTACACAACACTATTTTCCACCGTAATCTCCATTCAATGCTACGGCCTTACGCCACCTTGAAATGAGGGCCTGTATGCCTGCACGGTACCATTCCACTGGTCGATGTCGGAGCCAACGTCGTACTGCATCAATAACTTCTTCATCATCCACGTAGTGCCTCCCACGGATTGCGTCCTTCATTGGGCCAAACATATGGAAATCCGACGGTGCGAGATCAGGGCTGTAGGGTGCATGAGGAAGAACAGTCCACTGAAGTTTCGTGAGCTCCTCTCGGGTGCGAAGACTTGTGTGAGGTCTTGCGATGTCATGAAGAAGGAGAAGTTCGTTCAGATTTTTGTGCCTATGAACACGCTGAAGTCGTTTCTTCAATTTCTGAAGAGTACCACAATACACTTCAGAGTTGATCGTTTGACCATGGGGAAGGACATCGAACAGAATAACCCCTTCAGCGTCCCAGAAGACTGTAACCATGACTTTACCGGCTGAGGGTATGGCTTTAAACTTTTTCTTGGTAGGGGAGTGGGTGTGGCGCCACTCCATTGATTGTCGTTTTGTTTCAGGTTCGAAGTGATGAACCCATGTTTCATCGCCTGTAACAATCTTTGACAAGAAATTGTCACCCTCAGCCACATGACGAGCAAGCAATTCCGCACAGATGGTTCTCCTTTGCTCTTTATGGTGTTCGGTTAGACAACGAGGGACCCAGCGGGAACAAACCTTTGAATATCCCAACTGGTGAACAATTGTGACAGCACTACCAACAGAGATGTCAAGTTGAGCACTGAGTTGTTTGATGGTGATCCGTCGATCATCTCGAACGAGTGTGTTCGCACGCTCCGCCATTGCAGGAGTCACAGCTGTGCACGGCCGGCCCGCACGCGGGAGATCAGACAGTCTTGCTTGACCTTGCGGCGATGATGACACACGCTTTGCCCAACGACTCACCGTGCTTTTTTCCACTGCCAGATCACCGTAGACATTCTGCAAGCGCCTATGAATATCTGAGATGCCCTGGTTTTCCGCCAAAAGAAACTCGATCACTGCCCGTTGTTTGCAACGCACATCCGTTACAGACGCCATTTTAACAGCTCCGTACAGCGCTGCCACCTGTCGGAAGTCAATGAAACTATACGAGACGAAGCGGGAATGTTTGAAAATATTCCACAAGAAATTTCCGGTTTTTTCAACCAAAATTGGCCGAGAAAAAAAATGAGTTGCATTACTTATTGAACTGCCCTCGTACTTTCTAAAACTGTGCTGATTCGTGGACATAAGTTTCTCGGTCACAAGGATATTTATCATATTCGAAATGAGTATATGTTCAAGGATCCTGTAGCAAACCGAAATTAGAGATATTGGTCCGTAATTTTGAGGATCTGTTCTTTTAACCTTCTTATATACAGGATTCACCTGCGCCTTTTTCCAGTCGCTTAGGACTCTGCGCTGGGCGAGAGATTCGCGATAAATGCAAGCTAAGTGAAGGGCCAATGGTAGAGTACTCTTTGTAAAACAGGATTGGGATTCCATCCGAGCCTGATGGCTTACTTGCTTTCAAATATTTCAATTGTTTCTCTGCACCTGATTACTATGTTGCCCATACGGGACTCTGTCCGATGACAAAACGATGGTACGTTTGCACGATTCTCCCGCGTGATCGATTTCTTTAACGCGAAATTTAAAACTTCGCTTTCGTTTTGTTATCTTGAACTGCCACACCAGACTGGTGAACAACGAACTGGATGGCAGCCGTACACTCGCTTAACGATTTCAAGTACCACCAGAATTTTCTCGGGTTCTCTGCCATATCTTTTGCTAAGGTATGACTGTGGTACCGGTACTTATATAATTCGCGCATAGATCTTTTTACGCATTCACGAATCTCTACTAACCTTTGCTTGTCGTCATTTGTGCATTCTCTTTTGAACCGAGAGTGCTTCAGCCTCTGCTTCATCAGCATTTTCCGAATTTCGTTATTAAACCATGGTGGGTCTTTCCCATCCTTAATCCGCTTACTGGACACATTACTGTCCAGACCCCGATTTACAATCTGCTTAAACTTTGCACATGATTCCTCTGCGTCCAACTTACTTGAACTAAGTTATGTCAATTCACTGTCTAAGTGAGATGCCAGCAACTGATTATCTGCTTGAAAACGTTCTACTAGCCTTCTTGACCGATTTACTAACTTTCGTAACCACAGTTGCTATAATGACATCATGATCGCTAATCCTCCTTTCTATACTGATGTTGTCGATAAGGTCTGGCCTGTTTGTGGCTGCAAGGTCTTACGATATTTCCACTGCATGTGTGCTGCCGAACTAGCTGCTCAAGTCAGTTTTCAGAAAACGCTTTCAAAAGCATTTCGCAGGACTGTCTGTTTGTACCACCAGCAATGAACCCATAGACATCCGCCCTGTACTCGGTAGGTTAAAGTCACCTCCAACTACTATTCTGTGATCTGGGTCTTGATGCACTAATGACCGTAGACTTTCTTCGAATGACTCAAGTACTGCCACGGAGGAATCGCGTGGCCGGTAAAAACATCCAACAATTAACTTGGTTTCACCTACACCTTTTATACGGGACCAGATAACTTCTCTTTCACACTCAACTTTGACCTCAATAGAGACAATACTTTTGTCAGCTGCAGTGAACCCTCCCCCTCCTATGGTTTCTAATCTGTCCTCCCGATATAAGTTCCAAGACTTGCTAAATATCTCAGAGCTTTCCAATTCGAGTTTTAGCCAGCTCTCGGTCCCAAGAATTATTTGAGCGCGAGAACTTTCCTGGAGGGCAGTAAATTCGGGAGCTTTGTTACGAATACTTTGACAATGTTTAAATGGTTGATGTATATTTTGATGGATTTAATAAATCTAACATTTACAGACGTAGCTTAATGATGAATTTTTAACCACTTTTGATCAGCTTCGGCTTTTCTTCGAATATTATGCTCGTTATGAAAGTTCTCCTATAACTACAACGTGCTATTTGTCGTTGATAACAGGTGCATTTTTTCATTTGAGTGTTCTTAAGAAAACTACAATCTTCTTTAAACGTGTGTATATGTAACTTTATGTTTCACTCATAACACGATTCTGCAACGTATGTGTTAAACTCAACTAGTGTGCAAACATTTGCTCAACTGTAGAACTTGTTAGGCCACCTCGTAAAGCTTACAACGACATTTAGTTTCAGAAAATCGTAGTAGTACCATATACAAGCTTCCTGATGCCGCCATCTTACCTCACCAAACGTCAGACTCCCTATAAAAGGCCCATCTTTGCTTGTCTAGTAATGTATGTTTGTGGATATACCCCCACGAGCAGCTACAGACAAGCGTAACTAGATTCGCGAAGACTCATTTTTTACTGAAGCCTGATGTTTGGTGAGGTAAGTTGGCAGCGTCGGAAAGTTTGCGAACGGTACTACTACGATTTTCTGAAACGAAATGATGTTGTAAACTTTACGAAGTGATGCAACCAAATTTGCTGTTGAGACGTACGCCTACATCAGGCTACGTGTATACACTTTCAGAGCAGACTACATTTCGTAAGAACACTCAGATGAATAGATACTTGTCATAGACCACAAATAGCACTTTCTACTTACAGGAGCACTTTCATAATGACTATACTATTCGAAGAAAAGCCGAAGTTGATCAAAACTGATTTAAAACACATCACTAAGCTACATCTGCTAATACTACATTGATTAAACACCGTCAAATATACGTGACCTATTTAAACACTGCCGGTTTCAGATAAGACGAACTGCAATGTAAGTATTAATGCTTACATACAATACAAAAGCAAAAATACTTGAGATGTTTCTTGTTACGCTTGCATTGAGACATGCTCCTTTCCTTGTGTCTTCCGACTGCTGTACGGAAAATTACTGTCAAACATGATGCATGTATTTACCATTATGTCGAAACTCTAAAGGTAAAGAACTTATACCAGTTTATCCTCATTGATTACGAGTGTTTTATCAGTAATCAAACAGCTGTTTAAACGTCCTTTGCGCTCGCCGCCATATTACGATTCTACTGTGCTGGCTTCAGTGACACCAATGATACTGTATTCGGTATTGCCAGTCTAGTAATACGAGGTGCTATCCAAAATTTTTGGGACTGGTGCTGCCATCTTTCGAAAACCTTACCTTTGGACTATTGGTCACCATCACCCTCGAAGCAGTTCTCATCCGCACATACACACCATTCGCTTCTGCCACTGGTCAGACGTTTTCTGGAAGCCCTGTTTTTTGAGGGTGTTTATCACCGCCAGTGATGCTTCTTGAATCCTCTCTAGAGTGTCGAACCGACGGCCTTTCAAGTTGAGTTTCAGTTTTGGGAATAGCGCGAAGTGGAAATGTGCCAAATCTGGCGAGTACGGTGGGTGGGGTACACCCGCCATGTTGTTTTTCGCCAAAAAGGTCCTGGTGAGCAAGGACGTGTGACAGGGCGCGTTGTCGTGATGCAGCAGCCAGTTCCCTTGACGCCAAAGTACGGGGCGTCGTCGCCGCACGTTTTCACAGAGCTGTCGCAAAACGTCACAGTAGTACGTGGAATTTACTGTTTGGTTGGGCGGGACGAATTCTTTGTGCACAATTCCTTTGGTATCAAAGAAAACAATGATCGTGCTCTTCACTTTGTGCTTCAACCTGTCTCGCTTTTTCGGGTGTTGGAGAGCCCGGGCTCTTCCACTGGGACGATTGTTGCTTTGTCTCTGGGTTCAAATGGCTCTGAGCACTATGGGACTTAACTTCTGAGGTCATCAGTCCCCTAGAACTTAGAACTACTTAAACCTACTTAACCTAAGGACACCACACACACCCATGCCCGAGGCAGGATTCTAACCTGCGACCGTAGCGGTCGCGCGGCTCCAGACTGAAGCGCCTAGAACCGCTCGGCCACACCGGCCGGCTTTGTCTCTGGGTCATAATTGTAAATCCAGCTCACTTCGCCGGTGATAAACCATGACAGGAAGGTTGGATCATCAGATGCGGTCTGACGAATTACATACACACGCACTGTTCTGTTCGCGGATCCATCGTAAAATCGCCTCACACCAAACACAGAGTATTATGGAAATCACTGTGGTCGTGCAACATGTCCTCCCAGCTGAATGCCACTCTGCACACTGCCTCATCAGATATTCAGCTCTCACCACCTAGCGGTACAAAGATCTACTACTCCTACTTTCCAGATGGCACCACCAGTCCCGAAAATTTTGAATTCCACCTCGTATACGAAGGCAGTTCAATAAGTAATGCAACATATTTTATTTCTCGGCCAATTTTGGTTGAAAAAACCGGAAATTTCTTGTGGAATATTTTCAAACATTCCCGCTTCGTCTCCTGTAGTTTCATTGACTTCCGACAGGTGGCACCGCTGTACGGAGCTGTTAAAATGGCGTCTGTAACGGATGTGCGTTGCAAACAACGGGCAGTGATCGAGTTTCTTTTGGCGGAAAACCAGGGCATCTCAGATATTCATAGGCGCTTGCAGAATGTCTACGGTGATCTGGCAGTGGACAAAAGCACGATGAGTCGTTGGGCAAAGCGTGTGTCATCATCGCCACAAGGTCAAGCAAGACTGTCTGATCTCCCGCGTGTGGGCCGGCCGTGCACAGCTGTGACTCCTGCAATGGCGGAGCGCGCGAACACACTCGTTCGAGATGATCGACGGATCACCATCAAACAACTCAGTGCTCAACTTGACATCTCTGTTGGTAGTGCTGTCACAATTGTTCACCAGTTGGGATATTCAAAGGTTTGTTCCCACTGGGTCCCTCGTTGTCTAACTGAAGACCATAAAGAGCAAAGGAGAACCATCTGTGTGGAATTGCTTGCTCGTCATGTGGCTGAGGGTGACAATTTCTTGTCAAAGATTGTTACAGGCGATGAAACATGGGTTCATCACTTCGAACCTGAAACAAAACGGCAATCAAAGGAGTGGCGCCACACCCACTCCCCTACCAAGAAAAAGTTTAAAGCCATACCCTCAGCCAGTAAAGTCATGGTTACAGTCTTCTGGGACGCTGAAGGGGTTATTCTGTTCGATGTCCTACCCCATGGTCAAACGATCAACTCTGAAGTGTATTGTGCTACTCTTCAGAAATTGAAGAAACGACTTCAGCGTGTTCGTAGGCACAAAAATCTGAACGAACTTCTCCTTCTTCATGACAACGCAAGACCTCACAAAAGTCTTCGCACCCGAGAGGAGCTCAGAAAACTTCAGTGGACTGTTCTTCCTCATGCACCCTACAGCCCCGATCTCGCACCGTCGGATTTCCATACGTTTGGCCCAATGAAGGACGCAATCCGTGGGAGGCACTACGCGGATGATGAAGAAGTTATTGATGCAGTACGACGTTGGCTCCGACATCGACCAGTGGAATGGTACCGTGCAGGCATACAGGCCCTCATTTCAAGGTGGCGTAAGGCCGTAGCATTGAATGGAGATTACGTTGAAAAATAGTGTTGTGTAGCTAAAAGATTGGGGAATAACCTGGTGTATTTCAATGCTGAATAAAACAACCCCTGTTTCAGAAAACAAATGTGTTGCATTACTTATTGAACTGCCCTCGTATGTCTGTGCGAGCACCACAATGTCAGCAGCGAGGCTGTAGTGTAAGCTGAAGAGATTTACATTCACCACAGGGGTGCCAACATCCCGGAGCCTCTGGCGCGCGTTCTGGAGCCGGTGAGTGTGCGCCACCTGGACTGCGATGCAATGGGCGGCGTCGCCCCAGGGGCGGCTAGGCGCCTGGCCCGCCACGGCAGCACCGGCGGTGGCGACCCTGGCGTCGTGGGGCCGCTCGTCTGGCAGCTGCACTGCCGCCAGCTGCAGCAGCAACAGCAGCACCAGCACGGTGAGTACGCGCCTCACCAATATGGCGCAGACCTGTTGACGGGTAGCGTCTCTCTTTGATACGTTAGGAGACAACATTCCTGAAATGTCACCCATTCCAATCAGCTCCAGGTACCCAAAAACATGCGTGTTTTACATACTGCAAGAGGACTAACGAAGAAGTCATTTGTGCTTATTTCAGTGGCTGTCAATGTTGAACCGTATTTGTATTTTATAGACTTCAAAACACAATCTATTGCACTGCTAAGTACACCAAGCACGAACAAGTGGGTCTATGGAAAATCGTTAAGCAGATCTAAGGCTTATTTCCAGTCACTCGTTGACCAGACTTGTGTGGCAGTAGAAGAAGGGTAGAAGGACGAATCCTCAAAATTGAGACCAATATCCTTAACATCGGTTTGTTGCAGGATTCTCGAACATATTCTCAGTTCGAATATAATGAATTTCCTTGCGACAGTGAAGTTGCTGTCCATGCATCAGCACAGCTTTAGAAAGCATCGCTCCTGCGAAACACAACTCGCCCTTTTTCCACATGATATTTTGCGAACCATGGATGAAGGGTATCAGACGGATGCCATATTCTTTGACTTCCGGAAAGCGTTTGACTCGGTGCCCCACTGCAGACTCCTAACTAAGGTACGAGCATATGGGATTGGTTCCCAAGTATGTGAGTGGCTCGAAGGCTTCTTAAGTAATAGAACCCAGTAGTTGTTCTCGATGGTGAGTGTTCATCGGAGGTGAGGGTATCATCTGGAGTGCCCCAGGAAAGTGTGGTAGGTCTGCTGTTGTTTTCTATCTACATAAATGATCTTTTGGATAGGTTGGGTAGCAATGTGCGGCTGTTTGCTGATGATGCTGTGGTGTACGGGAAGGTGTCGTCGTTGAGTGACTGTAGGAGGATACAAGATGACTTGGACAGGATTTGTGATTGGTGTAAAGAATGGTAGCTAACTCTAAATATAGATAAATGTAAATTAATGCAGATGAATGGGAAAAAGAATCCCATAATGTTTGAATACTCCATTAGTAGTGTAGCGCCTGACACAGTCACGTCGATTAAATACACTCCTGGAAATTGAAATAAGAACACCGTGAATTCATTGTCCCAGGAAGGGGAAACTTTATTGACACATTCCTGGGGTCAGATACATCACATGATCACACTGACAGAACCACAGGCACATAGACACAGGCAACAGAGCATGCACAATGTCGGCACTAGTACAGTGTATATCCACCTTTCGCAGCAATGCAGGCTGCTATTCTCCCATGGAGACGATCGTAGAGATGCTGGATGTAGTCCTGTGGAACCGCTTGCCATGCCATTTCCACCTGGCGCCTCAGTTGGACCAGCGTTCGTGCTGGACGTGCAGACCGCGTGAGACGACGCTTCATCCAGTCCCAAACATGCTCAATGGGGGACAGATCCGGAGATCTTGCTGGCCAGGGTAGTTGACTTACACCTTCTAGAGCACGTTGGGTGGCACGGGATACATGCGGACGTGCATTGTCCTGTTGGATCAGCAAGTTCCCTTGCCGGTCTAGGAATGGTAGAATGATGGGTTCGATGACGGTTTGGATGTACCGTGCACTATTCAGTGTCCCCTCGACGATCACCAGTGGTGTACGGCCAGTGTAGGAGATCGCTCCCCACACCATGATGCCGGGTGTTGGCCCTGTGTGCCTTGGTCGTATGCAGTCCTGATTGTGGCGCTCACCTGCACGGCGCCAAACACGCATACGACCATCATTGGCACCAAGGCAGAAGCGACTCTCATCGCTGAAGACGACACGTCTCCATTCGTCCCTCCATTCACGCCTGTCGCGACACCACTGGAGGCGGGCTGCACGATGTTCGGGCGTGAGTGGAAGACGGCCTAACGGTGTGCGGGACCGTAGCCCACCTTCATGGAGACGGTTGCGAATGGTCCTCGCCGATACCCTAGGAGCAACAGTGTCCCTAATTTGCTGGGAAGTGGCGGTGCGGTACCCTACGGCACTGCGTAGGATCCTACGGTCTTGGCGTGCATCCGTGCGTCGCTGCGGTCTGGTCCCAGGTCGACGGGCACGTGCACCTTCCGCCGACCACTGGCGACAACATCGATGTACTTTGCCCTCACGCCCCACTTGTTGAGCAATTCGGCGGTACGTCCACCTGGCCTCCCGCACGCCCACTATACGCCCTCGCTCAAAGTCCGTCAACTGCACATACGGTTCACGTCCACGCTGTCGCGGCATGCTACCAGTGTTAAAGACTGCGATGGAGCTCCGTATGCCACGGCAAACTGGCTGACACTGACGGCGGCGGTGCACAAATGCCGCGCAGCTAGCGCCATTCGACGGCCAACACCGCGGTTCCTGGTGTGTCCGCTGTGCCGTGCGTGTGATCATTGCTTGTACAGCCCTCTCGCAGTGTCCGGAGCAAGTATGGTGGGTCTGACACACCGGTGTCAATGTGTTCTTTTTTCCATTTCCAGGAGTGTATTTGGGCGTAACATTGTAGAGCGATATGAAATGGGACAAGCATGTAATGGCAGTTGTGGGGTAGGCGGCTAGTCGTCTTCGGTTCATTGGTAGAATTTTGGGAAGATGTGGTTCATCTGTAAAGGAGACAGCTTATAAAACACTAATACGACATATTCTTGAGTACTGCTCGAGCGTTTGGGATCCGTATCAGGTCGGATTGAGGGAGGTAATAGAAGCAATTCAGAGGCGGGCAGCTAGATTTGTTACTGGTAGGTTTGATCATCACGCGAGTGTTACGGAAATGCTTCAGGAACTCCGGTGGGAGTCTCTAGAGGAAAGGAGGCGTTCTTTTCGTGAATCGCTACTGAGGAAATTTAGAGAACCAGCATTTGAGGCCGACTGCGGTACAGTTTTACTGCCGCCAACTTATATTTCGCGGAAAGACCACAAAGATAAGATAAGACAGATTAGGGCTCGTACAGAGGCATATAGGCAGTCATTTTTCCCTCGTTCTGTTTGGGAGTGGAACAAGGAGAGAAGATGCTAGTTGTGGTACGAGGTACCCTCCGCCACGCACTGTATGGTGGATTGCGGAGTATGTGTGTAGATGTAGATGTAGAAGGCAGCAAAAGAAAAACTGAAGTTTTAAATTTCACGTTTAAGACATCGTTGACACAGGAGAATCGATTAGCCATCGCACAGACTCCCGTGTGGACGACATAGTCATTAGACATCGCTGGCGTAGAGAAACAGCTGAAGGGCTTAAAAAAATATTAGTCGTGAGGTCTAGATGAAATACCACTTTGATTTTACAGAGTATTCTACCATTGGCCCCTCACTTAATTTGCATTTATCGGGAATCTCTCGCCCAGCGTAAAGTGCCAAGTGACCATAAAAAAGCGCTTGTGAATCCTGTATATTAGAAGGGTGAAACAAAAGACACGCAAAACCACAGACCAGTCTCATTAACATCGATTTGCTGCTGAATCCTTGAACATATTCTGAGTTAGAATTCATCAAAATTTCCTCGAGACTGTAAAACCTTCTGTCCACAAATGACCACAGCTTTAGAAAGCATCACTCTTGTGGAACTCAGCTTACCATTTTCACACATGATATACTGCAAAGTATGGATGAAGTGCAACAGGTAGATTCCATATTCCTACATTTCCTAAAACATATGATATGGGTGCTCCCATGCAGACTGTTAACAAAGGTGCAAGCATATGGAACGGGTTCCCAGATGTCTGAGCGCCTCGAAGGCTTCTTAAGTAACAGAAAACAGTATGTTGTACTCGATGCCAAGTGCTCGTAAGAAACGAGGGTATCGTCAGTTGTGCCCCAGGGGAAGTGTGATAGGACTGCTGTTGTTCTCTATATACGTAAATGATCTGGCGGGCAAGGTGGGCAGCAATCTGTGGTTGTTTGCTGATGATGCCGGGGTGTATGGTAATGTGTCGTCGTCTAGTGACTGAAGGAGGAAACACGATGACGTAGACACAATTTCTAGTTGCTGTGATGAATGGCAACTAAGGTTAATTGTAGAAAGCATTAGTATTGTCCTGCATGACACAATCACATATTTTAAATATCTGGGTGTAGCAGTGCAGAGTGATATGAAATGGACGGAGCATGTAAGGACTGTGGTAGAGAAGGCGAATTGTCGACATGAGTTTATTTGGAGAATTCTGGGGAAGTGTGGTTCATCTTAAAGGAGACAGCTTATAGGACACAAGACTGCACCACTCTTGACTACTGCTTGAGTGCTTAGGATCTGCACCATGTCAGATTGAGTGAAGATATCAAAGCAGTCTGGAGGTGGGCTGCTAGATTTGTTACCTGTAGATTTGAACAATATGCAAGTATTATGGACATGCCTTGGAACCCCAAATGGGAATCCCTGGAGGGAAGACAATGATCTTTTCGAGGAACACTGTTGAGAAAATTTAGAGAACCGAAATTTGAAGCTGACTGCAAAACTATGCTTCTGCTGCCAACATACATTTTGCGTCGGGACCACAAAGATAAGATATGAGAAATTAGGACTCCTATGGAGGCATATATAGACAATCATTTTTCCCCCTATTTGCAAGTGGAGCCGGAAAGGAAGTCACTATTAGTTGTGCAGGATACCCTCCGTCACGCGCCGTACGGTGGCTTGCATGGTATGTAAGTAGATGTAGATGTACGTCCGGGAAAAAAAAATGAACACCACAGTGAACATGATGTTCATGCCTTTTAACGGTTGCTAGACTTCCTTCCACTTGAATCTGTGTACAAATTACCAGTATTTGCACGCGACTTTGCACACAACTCTTAAAAATTTTCCAGAGTCAATTTATGTTGTGCCATTCACCAGGCATGGAGGCATTTAATTCCTACTGCTGTGCCGGGCTTTCTCTATACTAAAACTAATCAAACACACCATAGACAATCAATATTATTAATTGTGGATGATATAGGGTGCAAGACCTCGAAAGTACTGAAGTAGACTTTCGGTATCCAGTGGATGCAGCAGTCGCGAGTTCAGTTCCCTATGACCACATCAAATTTTTATTTCGCAAGGCAGGCCTAGATCTAGAACAGGATTCAGTCAGTTTCACTGAGCCCACTGAGACATGACTTGATTAAAGAAGTTGGTACAATCACAAGTAGCCTGCTGAAATTGCGTGACTTTCAATATTTCATCAGAGACTTGTTAGTATTTTATTATCCCATATTCTGATCAAAATACACTTTTATATCATGGTGCATAATCATCGTGGAAGGCAGTGTCTTTGTTTGGTAACACTGGATGCACCGCGTGATGTGGCTTATTGGATAAGGAGGACTGCAGTTCAAATCCTCATCCAGCCATCAAGATTTACGTTTTACAACAATAATGGAAATTCCATGCTGAAACGCTACTTAAAATAACGGAAAGGCAACCACTCATTGACAATGGACTGACGTGTGGTTCCGAGAAACACTTAACAAGAAACAGCACTCACACAAGCTTCTGAGCTCTTGCTCTTTTTCTAGCAAAAGTACACGAAGACACCAAAATAAATTATATCAGTCTCAGTGTGGGCACAGGAGTGTGTGTTTGTGTATCTGCATGGTTGTGTGTGTGAATGTGTGTACTTTTAGTAGATAAAATGCAAGAGCTCGAAAGCTAGTGTGAATATTGTTTCCCATGTCTGTTCCTATATTCCATGTACATGTCTGCTGTGGGTGAGTGGTTACCATTCAATTGTTTTATTTAAGATTTAAGTTTACTACTATTTCCCTAAATTTCATATGCCAAATGGTGTGATGGTTTCTTTGAAAAGAACATGAGCTACATATTCCCTTTTATGCACTTTTCCATTCTGAGCTACTCCTCCATCTCTCATCAGAAAGGAGGGTAGGTTCGAGTTTAATGTACCAACTACCTTATGTCACTGTAGGCCAAGATCTAGCGTATGTTGATGAAGATGAGGCAGTAATTTTGCTATGTTTTCATGCAAGGAAATTTTTATGTGTGAGCTCTGATTTCTGTTATTTTATTACAATGATGATTTCTCTCTATGTAGGTGGGTGCAAAGGAAATATTTTCACACTCTGTGGAGAAAGTTGGTGAATTAAACTTCATGAGGAGAACCTGCCATTACAAAAAAATTGCCACCCCAATTAATGTATCAACCATGGCACTCTCTCTCCTTTACTTCAAGATAACTGCCCTTCTTTGAACTTTTTTGATGTCCCCCTTCTATCCTATCTGATGCGCATCCCACATCATGCAACACTACTCCCCTAGAGGACAGACAGGCATAGTGCAAGCAGCCTCTTCAGCAGACCTGTTGCATTTTTTATGTGTCCTGCCAATAAATTACAGTCTTTGGTTTGCTTTACCCACAGTATTATCTATATTCTCATTCCAGTTTAAGTTAGTCATAATTGTTATCCCTAAACATTTAGCTGAATTTACAGCCTTTAGATTTGTGTAATTTATCATGTAACAGAAAATTAATGGATTCCTTTTAATAGTACATGAGTGACTTCGCGCTTTTCATTATTTAGAGGCAATTTCCACTTTTCGCACCATACAGATATGTAGGATAAAAACCACTTTGCAATTGCTTTTGATAGTCTGATGACTTTACAAGATGGTAAATGACAGAATGATCTGCAAACGATCTGAGAGAGCTGTTCAGATTGTTTCATAAATCATTTATGTAGATCAGGAACAGCAGAGGGCCTGTAATACTTTGTTGGTAAATGCCAGATATTACACTGTCCAGTCACATTAATGTGACCACCTATCAAAAGCCTGAACAACCACCTCTTGCAGCGAGGACTGCTGTGAGACATGCAGGGAGAGTGCCAAGGGATCAACAGAGATGTGGGGAGATGTCAACTCCAGTGCCATGGCCAGCTGCACTATGTTTCATGGTTGAATATCAATGGTGTGAACAGTGGTCCGTTTGAGCCACGCACATACATTGTGAGCTCTGTGGCATGTTGCATTGTGCTTCTGGTAGATGCCATTGTGCTGAGGAAAAACAAACTGCATGTGGGGGTGGACATGGTCCCCAAGGATAGATGCGTACATGTGTTGATCCATTGTGCCTTCCAGAATGATGAGATCACCCAGCGAATGCCAGGAAAAACATTCCCCAGACAATAAAACTCTCTTCTCTGAACTGGTTCTTTCTGCCAATTGATACAGAGTGTATGCTTTCAGATGTTTCATGCCGAACATGCCAATGGCCTTCTGTCATGTGAAAAGGCCACTTGTCGCCATTCACAGGACGTACAGTTTCAGTACTGTCATGCAAATTCCAGCCTTCATTGCAGATGGACAGCAGGCAGCGTGGGTGCAGGAACCAAGTTCCTGCTGCAGAGGCCCATGTGCAGCAACGTTCACTGAGCAGTCCTGCAGGAGACACTGTTGGTAGATGCTCGGTTTATCTGTGCAGTCAGTTGCTCAATGGTTGTATGCTCATTTGCCCATACACATCTCTGCAGCCATCATTCACCCCTGTTATCTGTGGCCCATGGTGCAATGTAGTTGCCTCTGTGCTAGTTTTGGGTAGTGCCATTATGCCACGTATGGAGTACTTTAACCAAGGCAGCGTGCCAACATTCTACAAACTTACCATTTTGGAAATGCTTCCACCCTTGGCTCGATTGAAAGTGATCATGCCCTGTTGAGCGTCAGATAAATCACTCCATTTCTTGTCCTCCATTGCCACTTGCCGCCTGTGAGTAGTTATTGCATGTTGACGTCGAATGTAGGCGGTGGTCTCATTAATGTGACTGGACCACGTATTTCTGTTTTACTTGATGACTTGCCATCAATTACTATGAACTATGGCCTTACTGACAGGAATCTAATCACACATCTGAGACGAAACTATAGCCGGGAAATTTAATTAGAAGTTGGTTATGATGAACAGTGTCAAAAGCCTTGTGGACATCTCAAAATATGAAATCACTTGGATATCCTCTGTCGATAGCACTAATTACTTAATGAAAGTAAAGAGTTAGATGTATTCCACAAGAATTATATTTCCTGAATCCGTGTTTGCTGTTTGTCAATAAATAGTTTTCTTCAAGGTAATTCATGGTGGTTGAAAACAGTATATGTGTTTGGGTTTTCTTGTGACATATGCAACTTCCTAGTGTTAGGTAGGGATCTTTCATAGAGTGAGTGATTGTGTAAGATTACTAAGTAAGGAGGTATTGTATCAGCATACTCTGAAAGGAACCTGACTAGTACACAGTCTGGTTCAAGGATATCTACTTGTACTCATGTTGGCAGCTGTTCTTGACTCAATTCCACAATTAACTAAAGGTAGTATAAGTACTGCACTGTAACAGATGCAAAAATCAAGGAACCAAAACTCATGAGAAAAATCAGAGAGAAACTGAAGCAGAGTCATTAAACATAACCAAAGATGCTACTAGATAGTCTGTCACAAACGCACAAAGATAGCTGACACTTTTCATGACATGTCTGAATGCTTGTGTCCCCACACCCCCTTCCTCTAGACTGGAGCCCTGGGGGATCAAAGGAAACTCATGCCAAATAATCCTGCCCAGTCCCATGTGGACCAGCACTGGTATCAGTGACTGAGGGGGTTCGTTGAGAGAAGTAGAGCGTGGTAGTCTGTGGGCATCTGTGGCAACTGACTCCATTGATGATGATGGCAGGAGGCAGGTGGGGCCATTGGAGTGGAGGCCTAACCAGCAGGGGAAGATCTAGATGCAGGCTTGGTCAACAGAGAAGCTGCTGTTGTGCAGTGTCATTTGACTGAAGCAGGTATGTTGGTTTTACTCATTTGATGGGAACCCTGTTTGGTTTGATGTTAATTAAGAGCATCATTGTGTGAGCATCGCTTTCTAAGACTGGAAAGGAGGCAATGTCAGGTGGTTGCAAGGGTGCTTTAATGGCATATGTATGGAGCCAGATGTAGCTAGAGTGAGCAAGGTCTTTATGAACAAAATGGTTGGGTTCGGTCTCTGCTGAAGCAGCCATAATTGTCATAGCTTCAGCCAGTGGGTAGACCTGTCAGTAGCGGTGAAAATATATTTGAATCCTTGCACTAGGAGTAGTGGCCTTCCAAAGTCTATGAAACATGAGAAAAACGGCATATCAGTTCTCAAAAAGAATTGAGAGGGTTGTGGACATGGTATCCGACTTCAGCCAACTGACAAGGTAAACAGGTTTTAACCCATAAATGACAACCATGTCATACCCTCAGACAAACATATCTGTCTGTTATCATCTGAATAGTTGTGTTGGCTCCAGAATGTGCAAGGCTGTGAATGGCGTCAAAAACCTGTCTCTACAACAGAAAGTTACAAAAGGTTGTGGTTGCCACTGAGAAACATCACACCAGGCAAGGAAGTTGCCCATAGGTAATTGTTTTCACTTCATTCCTGTCATTTGTTTCGTAAGGAACTCGTGTAAATCCTCAATAGTTTCCTGTGCCATAGCTAGCTGGATTAGATCAACTCTTGGTGAGAGTACATTGATTCTCGAGAAATAGTCAGCAACCACATTATCAGCTCCTTACGGGTGAAGGAAATCAGTAGTGAATTGCACAATGAGCTCCAGGTGGTAAAACTGTCAAGGAGTGAAGGAATAGAGAGGTTTATTAAATGCCAAAGAAATGGTTTTGTGTCTGTAAAGACACCTGATTGCCATGGGGGACTGAAAAGCGATTGTAGGTGAAGAATGGAGGAAGGAATTGTTGGCAAATATTGACTAGGAAGAAGAAATGAAAGAGGAGATCGAGTTATCAAGTTCTGCTGGAGGAACCAATTAGTTGTTGCAAACACATATTTCCAACATCACAAACGAATAAGATACACATGGAAGGCCCATGGAGACCTGAGGAGACAACAGATTGATTACATTCTAGTGAAAGCACATTTTAGGAATCAGATAAAAGATTGCAGGAGCTATCCATCTGCAGACATAGGCAGTGATCATAACCTGGTCCTGATGAAAAGTTCACTGAGATTCAAACATTTGAAGAAGAGGCCAGTAAAACTTAAATGGGAACTAGAAAAACTGAAAACTGAGGGACTGGCAAAGTGCTACGCTCATGAAACAGACAACCTAGCTAGGAATTTCCAACATGGTGGAGTAAATGAAGACTGGGATCAAATTAAATCTGGTATATACAAAGCAGCAGAAAAGATAGTTGGAAGAACTGAACCCAAAAACAAGAGGAAATGGATTACAGCAGATATTATTGAGCTTATAGAAAACAGGAGATTATACAAAAATATAACTGATGAACAAGGAAAGGCTGAATACAGAAGACTAAGGAATTTAGTTAATAGAGAAGATTGGAAAACAAAAGAAAATTTTCTTGAAGAAATGTGCAGAGAAGTGGAAGAAAATATGCAAAATGGAAGAACTGATTTAGCCTACAGAACAGCAAATCAATTTTTTAACAAACGTAAAACAACATTCTCGGGCACAGTAGAAAATAAAGGGGGGAAAATGCTGTTTGGTGAATACATGGTGAAGAGATGGAAAGAGTACATAGAGGAGTTGTATGCCGGAACACCTCTTACAGAGGAAGTAATAGGAAGGGAGGAGCAAATAGACGATGATGACAAGGGAGATGACATTCTGCAAGAAGAATTTGACAGAGCTCTAAAAGAACTATGGGACAAAAAAGCAATGGGTATTGATAACATCCCTGCAGAACTAATAAAGAATGCTGGTGACAGCATGATAATGATGCTGCTTAAACTTATTAGGTCCATCTATAACACAGGAGAGATATGACAGACTTTCAGAAGTGTATCATTGTTCCTATACCAAAGAAGGCAGCAGCTACAAAATGCGAACAGTACCGAACTCTAAGCCTAATATCACATGCATCAAAAATTCTCATAAAAATAGTTATGAAGAGAATTGAAGAGAAGGTGGAGGATATCCTGAGTGGAGATCAGTTTGGTTTCACAAGGGGATTGGGAACAAGAGAGGCAATTCTGGCAGCTAGACTCATTATCGAAAAGCAATTACAGAAAAATAAACCAACTTATATTGCCTTTGTAGACATGGAAAGGGCATTTGATAACGTTATTTGGCAAGAAATGTTCAGAGTACTGAGGAAAAGTGGAATAAAGTACAAAGACATCCGTGTGATACTCAGTTTCTATAAGAATGGTGGCAGTGATTAGGAACTGTCACCAAGAACAAGAAGCAAATATTAGAAAAGGGGTAAGGCAAGGATGTACTGTCTCTCCTCTTATATTCAATGCTTACATCCAGGAAGCTATAGACCAAGTTTGAGAAACTACTGAGGTTGGGATCAAAGTTAATGGGTAGAAGATAGATATGCTACATTATGCAGATGATATTGCTATAGTCACGGAGACAAAAGAGCAAAAGAAGATCTAGAGGAAGTCCTCAGAACAAAGGAAAAAATTCTATGCAATCAGTATGGAATGAGAATAAACAAGAAAAAGACTAAAGTGATGGTATGCAGTACAGGAGCAGAATATGAACCTCTGAGAATGAGAATTGGAAGAGAGGAGCTGAAAGTGATAGAGGAATTTACTTACCTTGGAAGCAAAATCACAAGAGATGGTAGAAGCTGGAAAGAAATTGCGACCAGAATACAAAAGGCCAAAATTGCATTTAATTGGAGAAGGAACTTACTCACCAGCAACAACATCAGTTTGAAAATAAGGAAACGTATCATGAAAGGTTTCGTTTGGAGTGTGGCCTTATACGGATGCGAAACTTGGACAATTGGAAGAGAAGAGAGAAGATGGCTAGAGGCCCTGGAGATGTGGTGCTATAGAAGGATGATGAAGATCAGCTGGAGAGACAAAGTAACAAATGAAGAGGTGCTTAGAAGACTACAGGAAACCAGATCTCAGTGGAGGCACATCCAAACAAGAAGAGACAAACTTGTAGGGCACATCCTACGACTCAAAAACATCATTGGAACAATAGCAGAAGGAGCTATTGAGGGAAGGAATTGGCGGGGGTGACCAAGGATGTCATACATGCAACAGATCATGAATGACGTTGGATGTAACACATACGTGGAAATGAAGAGGAAGGCAGGCAGATGAGAGGAATGGCGCTCTGCTGCAAACCAGCCTCAGGTTTGAACACTAAAAGAAGAAGAAAGAAGAAAAAGACAGTGAAATAGCATGGCTCAGCTTGTGGTTGGAAATGTATAATTACTTTGTAGACCACTAACATGTCATGGTGGTAGGCACCCTATTTAGTCTGTGTGTCAGACAACTTTCAGGAAAAAAATCGAGGGTCTGCCTTGAACCTTTTACCCTCTGTTGTGGCACCACCCCTATAGCAGTCTGACTAGCATTGGTGACCACAGCCAGTGATGTTGAAGACAGAGGGTGAACAAGACATTTTGCTCTTGCAACGAGGATTTGACTTTTTGGAAAGCAGGTGACTTTCAGGTGTACATGCAAGAGCGTGTTGTCCTCATGAAGTGATGCTTGAAAGCACTGCTGTGAGTGGTGCTTGGACTGCTCATGTGAGGTGGCACCTGTAGAAATTAATGGCACCTAGGAAATGCCACAATTGCTGATATGTTTCAGGAAGGGGAATCAACTAAAGCAAGTCAACTTTAGAGTGTAAGGACTTAATACCTTCAATATTTACTTGATGTCCCAAAGAGTTCACTGCATGTCTGTGAAGCACACACTTCACACTTGTTGCTCTTTAATTTCACCCCATAATCAGAAAGTCTTTCAAAAATAGCCCATAGATGAATTTTGCACTCAGAACTAGATGCAGAAAATATCAACATGTTGCCAATGTAGGCAAAGCAGAAATTCCAGCCACAGAGGACCTAGTGAGTGAAATATTGTGCTGTTTGCATGGCATTCTTAAGGCTGAATGGTATCCACACATATTCAAAAAGGCCACAAGGTGTGATTATTTCTGCCATTTGCACATCCACTGATGCTAATGGAATTTGATGATAAGCCTTCTGGAAGTCACTGACACTAAATATTTGAGTGCCCACAAGAGCTACCATAAGACCATGTAAGTGGGGAACAGGATAGCAGCCCATATGGTGCATGTATTTAGGGTGTGATAGTCCCCACACACACACACCATGGACTGTCGTTGTTTTGAACTTCATGTAGAGGAGACACCCAAGGGCTTTCAGAACATCTGATAACCCCCAGAGCCAGAAATCCTTCAAATTCTTTATTTACAGCAGCATACTTACCAGGAGCTAACTGATGGGCCTTGTAAGTATCTGGCAACCTTGGCATAGTGGGAATATGACATGCTGTTTTATGTTGTACTTGGAATTGTGATGTGGATTGGCATTTTGTTGCATAAAGTGTTTTACCAATAGTGACACCATCTCTGAGCACATAGGTGTCCTTGAGACATAGAATGTTTGGTGGCACTAGCGTGTAAGAATTCAATGTCTGCAAGGACGTGTATTTTCTATTCTTCCATTATTGTAACTTTTGAAATTAGATTAGATAGGGTAAGGAGTTCCTTTAACAGTGGTGTTTTTGCACTTGCCACTGAACAACTGAAGTTCTTTTGGGTGAGAGTGCAGTTATTGGCGACATGGAAGCTTGTTGTAGAGTTATTGCAAGACTATGTATGATTTCATTGTTCAAGTGAAATGTAGCCTTCCATATGGACACAGTTATAACAGCGGATATAATCCATCTGAGTATGGGTTCAGTGACATAAGAGGTTCGGAAAGTCCCTCAAAAATTCTGTGAGAATCCCAAATTCGCAACTACATCTTGGTGACCAAATGTGGGCCATGATTTTATGGATTAACAGTTTTCCTTATGTTGCAGGGAGGACACTGATGTCTGAGCCTGTGTCAGTTTAATGAAACAGCTTGTTATACATGTCCTCACAGCCCATGTGATGTAGGAATGCTGTGAAGAATAGACTGCCTGTCAGCTGTGTTTGAGACAGTTAGGTTGCCAGTACGAAGAACTATGTTTTTACCATGTGGTGGAGTATGAGCAGAGGCAGAGTCATTTATAGTGGTGGGTAGGCACTGCTGAGTGGAGCGATCAGTTGTGCTTAATTTCAGTCACTGTCTCCATTTTAGTAATTGCATGGCAGTGTGCATTTACATTCCAGTTGTCTGAAGCGTGGATGATATGAACACAGTTTTGTGCACTGGCTGACATTACCTCATACGCCACATTGTCTGGTAGGTTGAGTGCTGCTGGGATTGGCTCACGCTCCTCGGAATTGCCACTGGATAACACTGAAGCTGCATTGTAGCACTCACTAGTTTTGCAAGTGGAAACTGCTGCTCCTTTGCGGTAGTGGCCGTAACCTTACCCACGATGTCACGTTGTCCATATATAGGCTCACTTGCATCATTTTGTAATAGAACATGACAATTTGATCTGCAGTCAGTAACTGCAGGTTAGTACGTAATGGAAATCAGTGCACTTTTCACCACAAAATGTAAATGGCTCACCCAAATCTGTTTGAATGTTGAATTAGAAACCTCAGTTGTGGAAACCAGTGCTCTCAGGTGATACCAAAAAATGGAAGGAACATTGTCATCAGTAGTTTCAGTTTGCAGTACTTGTTGAATGTAGATGTTCATAGGTTTGCACCCTCAGTGAAGCACACTGTTCTTGATGTGTGTATATTTACCCCCAAGAGCTGTCGCGGTAGGTGCAGCAGTGCAATTAATTTGCTAAGCGACCTGGGAGGTGCAAAGCAGCATGGTGTTGAACTGTCAGTGAGCTGCTTAAAACATGGAGTGCCCAGCACTTGTCCAGAAATTAACATTGGTTGTAGAATAGTCTGCAGGTCTTCTAAAACACACGGCAACTATCCATGTAGTTGGCTAAGTGATTTCACTTTTGATTTGCTTATCACCTCCCATGGTAGGAGTCATCATTTGTGGGTACTATGATCCATAACTGAATAAATACACTGCAAGTACTATACATTTTATTACTGTATCAAAAATAAAGGAGTAAAAACCCAGGAGAAAAAAATGGAGAGAAACTGAATCAATGTTGTTAAACATAACCACAGCTGCTTTTAGGCAGCTTGCCACATGGCACAAAGATAGTCCACACTTCTGATTACATGTTCAGATGTTTGCATCATCGCACATTATTTGCATAACCATATCTTTTTCATTGGTGAATTGAAAGAAGGAAGAGCCACTAGTTGTACTGTAGTTTCTTCCAACAATGTGAATTAGAACTAACTATGTGCTTGGAATTTCCATCAAAGTCAAGATCATAAATCTTTAGTTTCTTGAGGAAAGCTTGTGAAATACTTTTCCTGTTAGTCTCCCTGATTCAGACTCACTCTAGTGATGACTGAGCAAAATGTGCAACTTTACCATTGTACTATCAAGTTCATCATTACTTACTTATCTTTCATATTTTTACCTAGTACATTAATGGAAATATTATCTGACAATTGTACCTATGAAAGACACTCCCACAATGTGCCTCCTCAGGACAGATTAGTAGTGAATTGGGTGTATGCTGTTTGAGGAGATTGTTGGCTAATATTTAAGACTTGCATTTAGGAGACATGTGATTCACAACCAAGTTCAGCTACTCTCTTAGTTTTCAATAGTTGCCCTGAGTTAGTGCACTCAAATTCCAACAAAATTCCTTAACATCGGCATGTTCACTTCCCTTCCCCATTCTGAGACAAAGTCATATAATCAGAACTGAAGTTTCATCATATCATGAACATGCAATTTGCTTCATAAACATTCATTGGTGGAATTATATGCGATTCACAAGAATATCATCTGTGGTGAATTTTTGCAATTTTTGGCAACAGAATTTATGTCTTTTTATTGTTGCTATTGTTTGTTGGTTTAATTCACCTTACACAGATGCTGCAGTCAGTATCATCTTCTCATTGATTTTTTCACATTCCACCCATTGTTACTCTGGGCATATTGGAGTTCATAATCCATTCAACACATTCAATTGTTTATTTTACATACTCTGTGTCCTCTCCTTCATAACATGGGACATCCTACAACTCCCCATCCTTTCCTCTACTTTGCCTTTACCTTCCCATTTTCTTACACAAATAACCTGGTGGTCAGATAATACAGTTTTCTGCATTTCATCACTTCTCCTGTATTGAGTCAGCCAGTTGTTCTGAATGGCTCACATGCTTTTAATGGGAAATGCCACATTAGACAACTTATTGATCATAATTTTTGTCGGTTCACCTTTATTTCTACTCCAGCATAGGCACTTTTAGCCCACTGTTGCATAGCTACATGAATGATGATCCAAACGCACATATTTGAAGACACCAATGCCACATATTGACACTGTAAATTTCAGTGATATGGTATTGTCAGTTCATTTCTGACAGATGTTGCAGCCTTCACAGACAGCATTGTGCTGTATTAATTTTGATTACACGCTGTCTGCAGTTGCACAGTTTTTCTGCTGGGTGTGCATTTTGTTCTTAATTTATCTTTGTTTTGCGATGGGTGCATGTTTTTAAAGGTGAAATGGAGGTCACGCTTGCTTGAAATTAACATACCACTAAAGTCAAACTTATCTTGTTTCGAGCATCATAGCTTCCCAGATTACGTGGAACACCACAGACTCTGGAAAGGTAATCACTTAGATTCACATTCACATTCCAGGGGGCACAGAAGAAAATACAGATACAGAAGAAATTCCTGAAGAAATAACACAGCCAGAGGCAACAGGTTCAAATGTAGGTCATATGAGGCGTCGTTTCCATGAGCTGTTGGATGATGCTTTTAGCCTCTTTGGAAGTCGCAGTGAAAGTCCTGGACTGGAAGATGGAACCAGCAGCCCTCCTATGTTGCACAGAGTCCATTCAGCAATTGTCAGGTGAGGATAGCAATCAAATTTGTTTCACTGAAAGCTTAATGCACCTACTAAATCACACTAGCTTACCACAGAAAGCACTATTGCTACCCATTTGTCTGCAAAAACCTGTGAGACAAAACGGTACAGAAAGTGGATGCATGCAAATATGTAAGTACAAAGCAAAATGTATATGACTTGTGACAGAAAAGTTATGAGACTGTTTCAGCATAACTTTTTTATTCATTATCATAGTATACTGCACTGTTGTCTTCTTGCATGAATGGTACACTTGATCTCATCTCAATCTTTCCAGAAAAAGACTTCATTCAACTTCATTTAAAATATTTCAGTGTTGCTAATAATCTTGAAATCTCAACAATTTAAATAATTTTTTCTCTCATGGGAAAAGCAGGTAAATTTATAAAGGTCCTAAAAGAGGCCAAACAATTCATATAAAGAGAGCAATGTAAAGTACAAAATACGGACTCTAGTTTGAAATGCAAAACAAAAGTCATAAAATTATTGAATATAAGAATAACAGTTAACATCTTATGCAGCTGCTTTGCAACAGATGATCTGAGTTCGGTTTGCCAGAATTTCTTCCATGTTCTATCATTCTTTCACATAAAAATAAAGTCAATAAGAAATAAACTGCCACAGTTAGAACATCACAATGTAACTCTTTGAAAAATTTTGTGTCCCAACCATTTTAAAGATGTACATGAATAACATTCGCAGTTGTGAGTTTACCTGTTCCAGGGCCAAGGGTGGAATCAGCTCTGGTTATTTGCTATCAGAATTGGTTTTAGTTTTTATGTTTTAACCTGTGACATTTTTTTGTCTACAGAAATCATTGGTTGGTCAAGAAGCCATTCAGAAAGTTACTTTTCATTATTACTGAACACAGTACATGAATCATTCTTCAGGATACAAGATCTCATCTTGCCAGGTCAACTGCCTTCCACTGTATGATATTTACACAGCAATCTGATTTTTCAGGATTGCCAAACAGCATGGTTGGTGGAATCATGAAAGTTTTCACTACATCCTTTCTTCACTGCATATTCTGAGGGGTCAGTTACCTGATTCTTTTCTACAGGATTCAAATATTTATGCATCTTTGAAGTCATTTTTGCAGCTGATGTATGTACTGTAGTATGTTATGAATGGGTCAAGAAGAGTTGAATGATGAAATTTGCTAAAACAGTCTGAATTACTGAATGTTAGATAATAGAGTTTCTGTTGGCACTCTGTAGTGACAATCAAATTTCAATGATTTTTTGAAGTTTTTTCAAGGATCTGGTCAACTACTTCAGTTTTACCAATAAATCTGATTTTTTGAGGTCTGATTGAGCAAGAGCTGATTTTTTGTATGTGGGGCAGTGGTTTCTAGAACCAACAGTACTGGATGACATGATCCTTATCAGTTCTTCAGAACTGAATTGTGTATTATTTTCTGCAGTGTAGTTGGTCTATTTACTGTTACAGTTTACTATAGTGGACAACGAGTTCTGTCATAAAAACATTGTTCCTCATGTCACTTTTCTCTGGTAGCAGCAGTTTTCTCCAAATCAAGTGCTCCTGATTCACGCTGGACACAGTAACAAATTAACAGTTCAGTGCCTGTATGACCTTGAAGATGGAGTGTCCTATACATCCACAATATGGTGACTATGATGAAATATAACTGTGTTGGAGATTTAATATACAGAGCTTTATCAGGTATCTTCTGGGACAATCTTCTTAAAAACTGAACACTACCCACTAAGGAACTGTTCAAATTTAAGTTATCTTCTACTGAGAGAAAAAAAATGTTAAAATTGTCTGAAATTTTGAGGGCTATAAGAGGCCAGCTCTTATTTACATTTAATGCAGTTTCCTAATTGCTTTCATTTGTTTTGCCAGTCACATTTTAAGATATGTCACAGATAGTGATTATCTCACTGTTACAAAAACTTTTGAACACTTTTCTTAGAATTTTATAACCAAATTTGTAATGTAATTTCAGCAGTACTCTTTGATTTTAAGTGTGGTTTTCTTCTAGCTTTGCATTACACTCTGATGCCACTTACAACACAAGATTTAAGAGGATTTAATCTACTTACATGGATATTAGTATCCTAAAACAACAGATTTCATGTGGCTCTTCAAACTTTCCTGGTGGATGTGTTGTAAATAGTCTTCTTCTCAGTCAAACCTAGCCACCAGCAAGGTTGAACGACCTGAAGATGTCGGACAGTTGCTCCAAGGAAATATTGTGGAATTTGCGCTATGGGATCCGGCAGCAGAATCATGAAGACTATTTACAACAGATTTCATATTAGTCAATGATTATGTATTTTTGACTTTTTGCTGTTGTTTATGTCATGCACTGATATTAGAAGCTAGTAGTTGAGGCTGTAAACTATATTAAACTATGATTCTGAAATGTGGATATATCTAAAAAATATTGTCAGTATCAGTGAAGCTGATTCTCACAACATTGTTGTGGGTTTCTGAGGGGAATTAGATTATACAAAATATAAAAAGAACTTGAATAATTATCATTGAGGAAATAATAATTAAAATCAGTATAACAAATTTCAGTTTAGAAGTGAAAGAGCTTATAAAAGTAGCAAGACTTTTGTTGGGGCTATAACTATTACCTTTCCATAAATTTCTATTTTTAAAGCTGAAATTCCAAATACTGGTCACCGTATTGCCTAAGAAAACAATTTTTTATTTATACAGGGAGTCACAGGAGGAACAGTCAATATTCAAGTTTATGACAGGAATTATCATTTGAAGCAAAAATGTCTAGTAAACATGGTTTCCGAAATGGATATCCTAAGAGCCTGAACACTTCTTCATCTTTGATACTATGAAACAGATCTCTTCTACTGCAGGCTCTTTGCTTCACATATTTTGAGAGGTGGTAGTATGGACCAAAATAAGAAAAAAATGTCTGGTAAACTTCAGCTTTAAAATACTCACCTTAAGAGCTATGAGAACTTGTTCGTCTTTGTTGCTCTGAAACACATCTCGTCTACAAAACAAGTGTTCACAGCCCTTCAGGCATGCATTTCAGAACCCTTGTTTACTAGAAAAGTTTTTCTTACTTTGGTCCACACAACCTCCTTCCAAAATATGGAAAGCAAAGAGCTTGTATTAGAAGACATTTGTTTCACAGTATGAAAGATGAAGAAATGGTTGTATCTCTTAAGGTATATATTTTAGGGCCCTTGTTTAGTAGATGTTTTTGCTCCAAATGATCATTCCTGTCATATCCCTGAATACTGACAATTCTTCCTGGGACACCTTTCTCAATTCAATTCAATTTCTTTATCCACAGATTAACAATATATGTTGTATGGATGTAGGTAATACATAGCTATGGCTAGTTACAATAAAATTTCTTATTTTTAAGTTTTTTGCACCCTTACATAAAAATACAATCTTCGTACACCATTATACGTAAATAATTTTATTTTTTAACATTCAGCTATTCTTCAGTGTCATAAAAGCTATGCATTATTAAAAATTATTTTAGCTCTACTCTGAATTTATGAAATTCTTTAATTTCGTTTATTGTATCAGGCAATGTACAAAAAACATATTGTTGGTTGATAATGTACACTTTCTGGTAAAGAGCTTTTCTGTGGTTGTCTCTGTGAAAGTGTCTCTGTTTCCTATTGTTTAATTATGAACTTGATTTTCAGAGCTGAAAATTCCTGATGAGTTTTCAGAAAGCACATTCATTTATACATGTGTCAGCCAGGAGTGTCATCATTTCCCCACATGACTCTCTACACTGAACTTCTCTCATTACTTTAACAAACTTTTTTTTGAAGTTTGAAAGTTTGTCTTGCCGTACTTGTATTTCCCCAGAAGATCACACTATATCTAAGAAAGCTGTTCACTTAAGCATAATAAGCACACAACAGTGATTCAACACTGCAGCAGTCCCAAAGGATTCTTAGCACATGACAGCATTTACTTAGTGTTTTGTTCAGAAATTCTAGATGCTTCTTTCATCCCAAGTGATCATCCACCCACATGCCTAGACATTTTGTGGATGGAGCTTACGCGATAACATAGTTACCTAACTCAGCTTTTATGCTGCTTCTAGCTTAATTTCTAATATTACAGAAATTTATCCATATTGTCTTTTCCTTATTATTATGGCCAAAGCATTAACCCTAAACCATTTTCCTGCCTTATCTATTGTCTTAGAGACATTCTGCTGTAGGTCATCCTCCATATATTCTTTCATGAAAATGTCCATGTTGTTGGCAAACATCACTGTGTTTGCAGCACTCTGATGGTTTGGCAAATCATTTATATATACCAGGAACAACAGAGAGCCTAATACAGAGCCCTCACACACTCCATATCTAGTATTTTGTAAGCTGCAAGGTGTTCCTTGCCTATGTAACATATTTGTACTCTCTGTTGTCTATCAGATTTAAACCATTTGAAAGCCATTACTTAAATCCCATAACAATGTAATTTCATAAGCAGTAAATCGTGGCTGATTAGGTTAGATGCTTTGGATAAATCCAAGAATATCCCACAGCTTAGTTCACTCCTATCCAAGACTGCTGTTGCCATTGATTTGTTCTTCCTACACCCATTTTGAGCACTGGTGAGTCTTTTATTTTTATTCAGGAGATTGCCTAGCCCTTCATTCATTACTCTTTCTAATACTTTATAAAAACCTGTCTATTGTGACACTGGTCTATAATTGTTTTTAAGTCAACTCTACTATTCTTTTTGTAGAGTGGCTTTATAATGGATAACTTTAGTTTTGATGGAAACACCTCTGTCCTGAAAGAAGTATTAATAATGTTAGCTAGCTGACCTAAGCTGAAACAAGGCCCCGGGGGTAGACAACACTCCATTAGAACTACTGATAGCTTTGGGAGAGCCAGCCCTGACAAAACTCTACCATCTGGTGAGCAAGATGTATGAGACAGGCAAAATACCCTCAGACTTCAAGAAGAAGGTAATAATTCCAATCCCAAAGAAAGCAGGTGTTGGCAGATATGAAAATTACTGAACTATCAGTTTAATAAGCCATGGCTGCAAAATACTAACATGAATTCTTTACATATGAATGGAAAAACTGGTAGAAGCCGACCTTGGCGAAGATCAGTTTGGATTCCGTAGAAATTTTGGAACACATGAGACAATACTGACCCTGTGACTTATCTTAGAAAATAGATTAAGGAAAGGCAAACCTACGTTTCTAGCATTTGTACACTTAGAGAAAGCTTTTGACAATGTTGAATGGGATACACTCTTTCAAATTCTGAAGGTGGTAGGGGTAAAATACAGGGAGCAAAAGGCTATTTACAATTTGTACAGAAACAAGATGGCAGTTCTAAGAGTCAAGGAGCATGAAAGGGAAGCAGTGGTTGGGAAGGGAGTGAGACAGGGTTGTAGCGTATCCCTGATGTTATTCAATCTGTATACTGAGCAAGCAGTAAAGGAAACAAAGAAATATTTGAAGTAGGAATTAAAATCCATGGAGAAGACATAAAAACTTTGAGGTTCGCCGACAACATTGTAATTCTATCAGAGACAGCAAAGGACTTGGAAGAGCAGCTGAACGGACTGGACAGTGTCTTGAAAGGAGGATATAAGATGAACAAAAGCAAAATGAGGATAATGGAATGTAGTCGAATTAAATCAGGTGATGCTGAGGGTATTAGATTAGGAAATGAGGTGCTTAAAGTAGTAAATGAGTTCTGCTGTTTGGGGAGCAAAATAACTGATGATGGTCAAAGTAGAGAGGATATAAAATGTAGACTGGCAATGGTAAGGAAAGCATTTCTGAAGAAGAGAAATTTGTTAACATCGAGTATTGGTTTAAGTGTCAGGAAGTCGTTTCTGAAAGTATTTGTATGGAGTGTAGCCATGTATGGAAGTGAAACATGGACGATAAATAGTTTGGACAAGAAGAGAATAGAAGCTTTCAAAATGTGCTGGTACAGAAGAATGATGAAGATTAGATGGGTAGATCACATAACTAATGAGGAGGTATTGAATAGAATTAGGGAGAAGAGAAATTTGTGGCACAACTTGACTAGAAGAAGGGATTGGTTGGTACGACATGTTCTGAGGCATCAAGGGATCACCAATTTAGTACTGGAGAGCAGTGTGGAGGGTAGAAATTGTAGAGGGAGACCAAGAGATGAATACACTAAGCAGATTCAGAAGGATGTAGGTAGCAGTAGATACTGGGAGATGAAGAAGTTTGCACAGGATAGAGTAGCATGGAGAGCTGCATCAAACCAGTCTCTGGACTGAAGACCACAACAACAACAACAACAACAACAACAGCTAGCTGAGAATCTAAACTGATGGAACTATGTTTGATAGACATTTTATTTTTTAATTAATTAATAGCATTTCTCACTTGAGATTCTGTTAATGGGCGTGGAAATATGGTCTTTTATGTTTTTAGCATTTAATTGGATGCAATGTTTTGTTGGCTACAGTTCATATAAACAAATAAAAATTTAGTAATTTTTATTTTTTACTCCTATAATAATTTCTCTTCAGCATCCCTCCCCCAATTTGACAAATTTCAGTTAAGGTAACTTCTGTTGATGCTCATCTTTCACTTGAATGAGAGAAGTGTCCAGTATAAACAAATCTGACACACATAAAGGCCTTCACATTCAAATTATACCCTCACATTGTAGCAATGCTCTCCATAAAGAGCACTGGCATCCATAAAAAAAGAACAAATAACCAGTCACACATATCATATGCCTGAATAAAAGCTCAGAGAATATTTGCTACTATACCTTCAAGCTGTTAAATAACCATTTCAGATAATGTGGAGGTGAGAATATGTGCCAGTGCTAACTCATAATCATAATGGTAGTCTATTGCTGTGATGATGTTTTGTGCATAAATATGATGCAAAGGCTGTAAGCTGGATCCTCACTTTTCAGAAAGCAAAATATGGCCTCTTTTCTGGGCCACCATCTGTAATATTACACTCCTGGAAATTGAAATAAGAACACCGTGAATTCATTGTCCCAGGAAGGGGAAACTTTATTGACACATTCCTGGGGTCAGATACATCACATGATCACACTGACAGAACCACAGGCACATAGACACAGGCAACAGAGCATGCACAATGTCGGCACTAGTACAGTGTATATCCACCTTTCGCAGCATAGCAGGCTGCTATTCTCCCATGGAGACGATCGTAGAGATGCTGGATGTAGTCCTGTGGAACGGCTTGCCATGCCATTTCCACCTGGCGCCTCAGTTGGACCAGCGTTCGTGCTGGACGTGCAGACCGTGTGAGACGACGCTTCATCCAGTCCCAAACATGCTCAATGGGGGACAGATCCGGAGATCTTGCTCGCCAGGGTAGTTGACTTACACCTTCTAGAGCACTTGGGTGGCACGGGATACATGCGGACGTGCATTGTCCTGTTGGAACAGCAAGTTCCCTTGCCGGTCTAGGAATGGTAGAATGATGGGTTCGATGACGGTTTGGATGTACCGTGCACTATTCAGTGTCCCCTCGACGATCACCAGTGGTGTACGGCCAGTGTAGGAGATCGCTCCCCACACCATGATGCCGGGTGTTGGCCCTGTGTGCCTCGGTCGTATGCAGTCCTGATTGTGGCGCTCACCTGCACGGCACCGAACAAGCATACGACCATCATTGGCACCAAGGCAGAAGCGACTCTCATCACTGAAGACGACACGTCTCCATTCGTCCCTCCATTCACGCCTGTCGCGACACCACTGGAGGCGGGCTGCACGATGTTGGGGCGTGAGCGGAAGATGGCCTAACGGTGTGCGGGACCGTAGCCCAGCTTCATGGAGACGGTTGCGAATGGTCCTCACCGATACCCCAGGAGCAACAGTGTCCCTAATTTGCTGGGAAGTGGCGGTGCGGTCCCCTACGGCACTGCGTAGGATCCTACGGTCTTGGCGTGCATCCGTGCGTCGCTGCGGTCCGGTCCCAGGTCGACGGGCACGTGCACCTTCCGCCGACCACTGGCGACAACATCGATGTACTGTGGAGACCTCACGCCCCACGTGTTGAGCAATTCGGCGGTACGTCCACCCGGCCTCCCGCATGCCCACTATACGCCCTCGCTCAAAGTCCGTCAACTCCACATACGGTTCACGTCCACGCTGTCGCGGCATGCTACCAGTGTTAAAGACTGCGATGGAGCTCCGTATGCCACGGCAAACTGGCTGACACTGACGGCGGCGGTGCACAAATGCTGCGCAGCTAGCGCCATTCGACGGCCAACACCGCGGTTCCTGGTGTGTCCGCTGTGCCGTGCGTGTGATCATTGCTTGTACAGCCCTCTCGCAGTGTCCGGAGCAAGTATGGTGGGTCTGACACACCGGTGTCAATGTGTTCTTTTTTCCATTTCCAGGAGTGTATTTTGAGCTTAGTGGGTTATGTATTACGAACACATGTGCTCAGAGTTCACAACTCCATAACAACATTTTGAGTTAACATTCTGTACTCTTCTGATTTTTCTAAGACTTGATGCACTTCAGTTGCATTTTGCCAAATGTTTCAGTATCTAAGATTATGAGTAAGATTACTGTCCTTGCGATTAGATGATTTTGGATAGTGTTATTGAATTCATAGTTATAAATTAGACTTTGGGGAACTCCAGTGGTGTTTTCTACCTGATATCATGACCGACCAGTGTGCAGTGCCCCAGTAATTGATCATATGTTCAGTTCAGCTGGACAACCTTTTCCCTCTTCTTAAAGGAACATTAGCAGTTGCATTGCAAGCTGTGCCAGACATGGCATTCTCCCCTGAATTTATCAGCATATCTTCACTGATTTTAACTGTCTATCTTACTGTTTTTTGTCAGTATTATATTTTAATGGAATCTCAGACTATCCCGGGAATTATGCAGCCGTTGACAACAGATATACTATAGAATTATTACTACTTTAAATTGTATTTTATTTAATTAGCAAACTCTGTGTAGTACTAAGTGTATGACTATCTTATCAGGCCAGTGGGTGGGCCACCGGGTGTATCTGCGCAGCGGCCACACACCACGGAGCTTCGACGACCTGCAACAGCATCTACACCTCTAACTGGAGCAGCCAGGCCACGTGGAGCTTGGGGAACGGTGGAACACTCTCCACTCTCAAGTGCAGGTCGTTCAAGGCCATTAAGTGCTGGTCCTTTCCACCGTCCACGTTTACCAACTGCTCCAGAGGTGGACTGTGCTCTAGTACTCTGTGATTCTCGGCTTGCACCCTCTGATCCTGCTGTACCTCTCATTGCTGCCATAAAGGAGGAGCTGCAGAAGTTTTCTGACAGTGCACAGCCACCTGTTACTCTTCCTGGAAGCACTTCATCTAAAACGTAACCCAAGGATCCTAGTACAGGATACACAGTCAAAGAGAAAAGAATTTCATGGTTGTATTTCTCCATGAGCCTGTTGCTACAGCTGAAATTATGTTACATTTGTTGGACATATGAACTAACGTAATTTAAATACCACTCGATGGGAATGACATATGCTAGCCAAATACAGAGACATGGATTTCTTACATGAACTTAGTTGACCCATCTAAAATAATTTTACAGCATGAATATTGCAGAGTAAAGTGAGAAGATGGTATGTTTATAAATATGGTATATAACTGAAGCACACTTATTAATTTCATCCCACATATCAGATTTGATAGGTAAACTTGAAAGGCCTTACAATTTAAACACCCTCAGATGCTGCAGTAATGCAGGCAGTTGCCAAATGTAAACAGATAAATCTTGTATATTGTTCTGACTTACATTAGTTAGTTTCCGTGTAGCTAGTACATTATTATCATGTCTCTTCAAATGTTTAATAATGTTGATGATCTTGCTTTCATAGACAAAGAGGCATATTAGGTTTTTAAGGTACAGTTGGTATGGAACTGTTGTTCAAGATATGGTATAAAATATGGACCAAAAGTAAATTATGGCAAAATAAAGGATAAGGTGCAAAAATTATTTTATATGATACCATAAATGTTCTTTTTTTCACTTTTTGCCATAGACCCCCCTCACACTTCTTACTTAATAACCCCGGTTCACAGGATTCACAAGTAAAGGAATATGCTTTATTTCACATATTTTTACAATTCTTCATAATTTACAAATAATGTAAGTAATGGAAAGTAATTTTTGTTAGACAAGTTAACAGTTAGTGCACTGTTACATTTAGAGTCAGCCAAGCAACAGAGGACAAGATTTTTTTGTATGTTTCAGCAGAAATACAAGACTGTGTCTTGCCATGAAGCAAAACAATTGCACCAAACTTTCAGACATGCTATCTGTTGTACTATGTAGGCTTAAATATACTGTTGTTACTTGAAAAAATAAGGCAAGTTTCTATGAAGAAGGGAAAAATAAATGCATGATTTTTGATTACTGCAGTTGATTCATGTTGATAAAATTTATTAATAAACCAGAATAATTGGCAAAAGATACACATATTGTCTCAATTTTAGGCCATTACACCAGAGAGTTAACTCAGAGCCTCTTTGGAAAGACCCAAATCCTGTACCTCAGCATTACTTTCAATATAGCTAGAATTTCAATAAAAATGACAACTTTTAGCTCATCTACTGTATATTGTAGATTGCATTTTATAGGCTTTTTCATTTAGAAGTTATATAAAAAAGGCATCTGGTGAAGACAGATATTAAGAAGGATTACCAAAATACCTCATTATATGTTGGGAAAATATTTACTGAACAACCTTTATCAAACAACCTGTCCTACAGCTCTTATGTGTGTGGGCTGTGGCTATATCTCCCTAGAGCCACAGCCTTAAAAAGCATGAACATAAAAAAATTGTAACACACAACTAGAACACACATGTCACCATTACTGTGGCTGCTCCTACTTCTTCAAAAAAGTAAGATCTAGCAATTGCTGATTTCAAAACAGTACACCAACCTACAGTCTTATTACTGTGAAGAGACCTGTGCTACACCTCATATAAATTTTTTGCAGAATGTTGAGATACTGGTAATAATAGATAAGTCCACAGTGTGAGAAGACAGCAGGATAAGATTAGACAAAAATCTTTTACACTCTGTTTCTGAATGACTGAAACCCTAGTTCTTCTAACTTTCACTTGTGACACCTTCCAGTTTTAACACTAGTTTGCAAATTTAAAAAAAAATTCCATCTTAAAAGAAACTATAGTTTTGTTTTAGAGATGATTTTGTTTGCAGATGTTTAGTATCTCATCTATTACAATAGCATGTTTAAAATTAGATTTCATTTTCTTCAAGATGTTTGTGAGTGAGGGGGATGTTAAGGAACAACAGCTCCAAATTATAAGAAGAATGAAATATTATTTCTTCCTATCTTTTCTCCATTTTTCCTACTTCTCAGTCATATCCAGTTTGGGGCAAGGTTACGATAATCTTGATTTTATGTATGGAATCTGAAAGGAATGATACGCATGTGTGTATATATATATGTGTGTGTGTGTGTGTGTGTGTGTGTGTGTGTGTGTGTGTGTGTGTGTGTTTGTTTTCACAGAAAGAAGGGAAGTTTATTACGTGATCTATTAAGTGTACCCATGTGCCTGCACATCATCTATGTGTGTAAGTCTGTCCTCATTTCTTGTTTATTTGTTTGTTGTTTTCATCCTGGAATTTCCATTATCACAAGACCATCTATAATCAATAAGTTTAGCTGACAAAAAAGCTGAGGTAAACAATCTGAATTACTCACATGTTTTTATGTAATGGTATTGTGCGATGGAGAGGATGCCAGGAATAGGCTACATTTTACTGCAGCACTGCCACTGCAGGATTCATTATCTATTGTAAAATGAAAAGTTTGAAAACTGCATATTGTTTTGAATAATTTACTTGTCACTGAGAAACATATGCAAGTGACAGCATAGCAGTTTCCTGGTAATAGATCATACTTGATCATTGCTATCAAAAGTGCCAGAAGCCACTGCATTATCACTTTTACATATTGTCATAGCTAGTTCAATAAAGGCTTCCAACAATTTCAGCTGTAATATTTCATAAGTAGTATTGTTTTGTCAAATTGTGAATAAGTGGTAGAACAACTGTTTATTGAACATATCAATGAAAATAATCAATTATTGAAAATGTAGTGTAACTGAATAAATAAAAAATCAACTCACCAGGTGTGGATGGGGGGGGGGGGGGGACAGGAGAACACACACATATAAAGGTTTAAAGGTTAAGAAAATCTGCAAGCCTTTGGAGCCAGTGGCTTTTTCTCCTGGCATAGGGGTTGAAAGTGAAAGAAGAGAGATGAAGGAAAAGTACTGGTGAGATTTAGGAAACAGGGAGAGTTTGAATAAGTTGCCCAGAACCCAGATCAAGGGAGATATACAGGACGGGATCCTTCTCATCCCATCCAGTAAGTCTCTGCTGACCCGGGGTTCTGGGCGACTTTCTCAAACACTCGCTATTTCCTAAACCTCACCAGTCCTTTTTATCACACCTCTTCCTTTGTGTTTTGCGTTTTTGCCACAAGAAGGAGCCATTTGCTCTGAAAGGTTGTGTATTTCCTTAATCTTTATAAGTGTGTGTTCTCCTGGTGCCACTTGGTGAGCAGATTTTTTATCTGTCCAGTTACATTATGTTTATTGAAGGTGTTCTCTCCCATAGTGCTCAGCACTCTAAATTGTTACTGCTATAAAACTGTTACTGCAACAACACCCTGTACCATCAAATTTGTCACCTGCCAATAATTAATTATTATTTTTCACTAAATATCTTTTATTAAAGATGCAAAAATACACTACTACCAAAAACATTAATCACTGTCAGTTATGAGGTACCATGACTTTTTTTTTTACCTGAATAAAATCAGATTTGTATGGAAACATGTGAAACTGAATTCTGTCTCAAAATATTTGTAACTGTTATGTTTAATAAATAATGTTTCTTGGATGAAATTATTACATGTTTTTACATATCGATATTATTATGTTTACTGCTTTTTTACTATTCCACTATGATCAGCACCTTTCATAATTTGCAAACTGGAATCAATCATGTGTTTCTGAACTTAAGGTAAATGCAGGAATCATTGGTTGCTGTCATAGACAAGATCCTAGTGGAGACTGTTTGCTGTTCCCTTCCTACAACTTGTTACTATTGTGTCAAATGTATATATGTATTATGATGAATTCTAGTGCACTGTAGTGTTTTGTGTGTGTGTATGTGTGTGTGTATTGTAATCCATGTGTAAGCAATGCAAGTAATGAAAATGGCAAAACCTGATGCTGACAAACAGCCTGCTCCCCTTTATTAACTCCAAGTGAACAATCAAGATTCCTGTTTCCATACAACATACTGCTCAGATTAACAATGAGATGTGTCCCTACTCAGTGAGATACTTGATATAAGTTTGGTATTCAAACCAGGACAATGGTGCACCCTTTAATGATCAGGAATTGTATACAGTAGAGTCACGGTATTTCGAGGACCCAGTATTTTGAGGTTCCGTGTAATTAGAGCTGGTCTTAAAAAAATTAAAATTTTACATAGAACTAGAGTAAAAACCCATTTTCATATGTTGTCCACATGTATGTTTCAAACACATTTAAATGTGTTACATTTTGAACTTTCTTTCAATTTTATGTGTACAATACAGTTAAAACTGTCCCACTTAGGGTTTTCGTTCATAATATACAAAAATAATCTTGGCCTCAGACTGCTAATGCATTTCCATTACCAAACAGATACAATAGGTCTGGAGGAGTGTGGTTGTTCTTTCTTTATTTGTTTGGTTTGCACAACAAAAACAAAAAGGAAATACAATTTCACGACCTGCAAGAAAAAGCTGTATTCTTTAGAAATGAGTTAAAGGAAGATGAGGACAATTTTATTGCAAGTTCAGCATGGTTGTATAGGTGGAAGAAGCTATACAACATAATGCAGCTTGAAATTTGCAGTGAAACACTTTCTGCTGATTCTCAAATTGTTACACAATTTTGTGAGAAATTAAGAAAAATTATACAAGAAGCAAATCTTACTCCTGATCAACAGTGTAACTGTGATGAAACAGAGCTAAATCATAAAATGCTTCCATCTAAAATTGTAGCTGCAAAAGAAGAAAAGGCTGCCCTCGGCTACAAAAAATGGAGAGAGAGTTTAACAGTTCTTGCTTCATCGAAAGTAAGTGGAGACCATAAACTGAAGCTGCTGGTAATAGGGAAGTCTGCTAAGCCTAGAGCATTAAAAAATATCGCTGCTTCTGCACTGCCTGTTACATTTCTCCACTAAAAATCTGCTTGGATGGTTAAAAATATTTTTAAGAAGTGGTTTTTTGAATATTTTGTTCCACAGACCAAAAGATATGTAAAGAAATAGCGCTTGTCTTCCAAAGCAATGCTTGACAGTGCTGGTTCACACCCTGATGAGGAAGAATTACAATGTGACAGTATATGTGCATTGTTCTTACCCCGTAATGTAATGAGTTTAATACAGCCTATGGACCAAGGTGTTTTACAATGCTTGGCAAAAAGGTATCATTGTTGTTTGCTACATATGCTTCTGCAAATAACAAAAGGTGAAGGAACCATCAAAGAATTTCTAAAAAACACTATGATAAAATCTGTAGTGTGCTGGATAGTTGGTTTATTGTCTGAAATAAAGGCAGAGACTCCAAAAAAGTCATGGAACCAGATTTTAAAGGATGAAACAGATATCTACTGTACTGGCGAAGATGACCTACCATTGGCAAACTGATGAAAAAGCTTGTTGGATGTGCCAAATTGAATGGAAGTGATGTTTCAAAATGGATGAACAGTGATGCACAGTTTTAAGTGACTATTCTTGCAATTTCTGAATTGGTTAACGAAACTGCTACAGACAGTGATGTTGAGGAATTGTCTGAAGAGATTGTACCAGTGACACTTACACCAAGGGTTTGGCAGTGCTAGATGTGGAATTGCATTACATAAAGTGACAAGTGGAAGCTACCCCAACTCACACCATGCTTTTTTGAAGATGGCATGACAGTGCTGCTAAAAAATGAAGGTATTTTTGAAATCAAAGGTCTATACACAACTTCTGTAAAATCTAACATATTTTTTCAACTTGGAGATATGTGCCCATATATGTACATACAACACAGGTATGTACTATATTGTTTTTTTTAATCATTACCACACTCATTAAACATTTTTTTTTCTTGATTTGCCCACTGATTTAGTGATATTTCCATATTATCAGAGCTTTTTGTACTTCTCGGTACCCTCAGCCCCAATTAGTTCAAATTATTGGGGCTCTTCTGTACTGCTATATCCACTCCTCTTGGAGGCCAAACTCTATAGAGAACAAATCTGATCCACTTACAGCCTCTAGGCTGATCGCTAGAACACTATGATGAACTAATTATGTTGGCCCTGAGGCTTTCCATTTGACACTTAATACAAGCTTGGAATGAAGCACATGAACAAAACATGTCAAAAACTCAATGAAAATTCTCTTGAGGAAATTGTAAAACTATAGGAAGACAGGATGGTCATTTACCTACAGAGTGTAAAATTTTAAGTATTAAGATATACACATCATAGCAGAAATGTCCACTTTTCTCCTGGAACTATTAGTTCCTTCCTCAGACAGGAAAGAGAAAGAGAGGTTTGGGAAGTTTAGGAGGAAGAGGCAGGTTACTCAGATTACAGGTTGAGAGAGAGACCCAGATGCTATTCTCATAGCCTGTTGTACTCACAACATGCTGACAAATGTTATGACTCATTGATGTGCATATTCTATTAAATCTTAGACGTGTTCAGTATCGTAGATTTCAGGAAACTGGAGACCTAATCAAGACGCTAACAGTTTGCACCATCTTCTTTCAACCAGCCCTACGCAATATGTGTCCAACTGCTAAGTGCACTCTCATCTTAAAAGATATCACTATCATCTAGGAAAAGTGCATTGTTGCTCTTATTACAGCCTCTCTGCAGGGAGATGACAATACTAGGACCGGTTTTACTCTACAGACACTATATGTGTCTAATTTGTGGATAGTCAATGTGTAGCTTATCAAATTGAAAGCTTTTATGAGACCACAGGGGGTTCCTACAACTCCCCCTCCCTAATTTAATATTATGTTGACCTTTCAAAAAATTTACATGTCAAATCCCTTTTAAATTAAATCAGTGGTTTAAATTTATGAATCAGACATTGAACTTGAGCTCATTGTGTTCAATAGCATGTTCAGTCCCTGGGTGATGAACTTTGCCTGTAGCCACAGCCTGGCAGTAGCCTTCCTTTCAGGTGGCCAGCTTGTTGGCAGTCATGCCTACATAAAAGACTTTGCAGTATTCAGTATGCAGTATTCAGTTTATTCACCACTGACCACTTACAGTGAAATAGGTTTGAACATTAAATATACAATTAAGAATAAATCTTACAGTGAAGTTTTTACGATTTAATTTCATATCTTTTAGAAATATCCTGTAAGTACTAATGTGAATCATGCTTATTTCAAATACTTTGGCTCTCTTGTAAAATGGGTGTTTGGGTAACCAATTATGCATCTTAACTTTGAAAATATTATAAGTAGCAGGAAGTTTATTAAAAAATTTTAATTTATGTTATTTTGTGTGAGTCTGCAGTCTTTGTGAGTCTGTGTCTCCGTATACCAAGATTTGCCTCTGGCATTGTAAGGGTGTATCATCTCTCTAGTGTTGAACTCATTCACGTGACATAAAGCAACACAGAGTATTTGTACAGATTAATAACAGTTAATATCTGGAGCTTGATAAAGAGGGGACAGCAGTGTTCCTGACTCAGCTGGAAGATCCCCATAGCAGTATGCTACAGGATATACGCGATTGAAATAGGCCAAAATACGCAACCTTCAGAAAGTCACCAGTGACTGCATCTGTAAATTTCCACATGAGATAGCTTACTCTTGTTATTCTCTTGCAGACGTGGCTAATATGTCCCTCACAGTTTAACTTCAAATCAATGTGGAAGCCTAACAACATTGCTGATTCACTTCCCATAGCTGTAGCCACACGCAGAAGTAGTTCCTGTGTTTTATCAGGATTGCATAGGAGTTCATTGGAAGGAAACTAATTCATTGCTAGTCATAACTTTTCCTGTGTTGCTAGATGCTGTTCTTTCATGTCATGGTGGTACTGAGCAGTGTTGTGTCATCAGCACAACACACTATGGAATCTGCTCCTACATGATTAGGCAGATCGTTAACTGCAATGACAAACAGAAACGGACCTAGGACTGAACCATGTGGCACTTTAGTCCAAACTTCCTCCAGAAGTTATGGTACAGTTACTATAGAACATGACTGCTTTCACAGGGGGCCCCTGCCTCTGACAGGGTAGTATATGCATGCAATAATTTGTTTTGTATTGGTACATCACACAAGTCTTGCACCTTCATCTTCCTCAGCATTAAGAGCAATTTGGAAAGAGGTTGGGAATAGATGTAGCATAGGGATGGTCTATAATCATTCTTAGATTGGATGGGCAGTGGAATTCTACTTTGGAAAAAGTCATGTTGAAAGTTAGTCAGAGCCCTACCAAAGAATTTGATTAAGCTGTTCCAGTCCAGGCTGATAGTGGCTAATGAGGGAGGTGCAAGACTTTATCTTAATTCCTCCACAGCCTCAATATCTTCTCTCCTATCGACTTCACCTGGTCTTTTCTTGTACAGCATGCCACTTTCTGTCCTATCCACTTCACATGGTTCTTCCGTGCCTATTGCACTACAAAACTGAATCTTGGCATTAACGCCTCAGATGGTTCCATAAAATTCTTTGTTCATATGAAACCTCATAAATCACAACACTCACCAAATTCTCTCTTCCAGGCTTAGGTCAAAGCAACAAAGACACCAGGGATGGGATGTAAGTATAACCATAGAGGTTCAAGGGCAAGTACATAAAGAGTGGCTCCCTTCCCCATCATGTACACCTACACCCACTCAATCCTATTCCCAATTCAACAAAACGTTCCCACCCCAGCTGCTCTTGTCCCACTTGAGTCAAACATGAAATAAATGAGAAAAACTAAAAAAAGAACCTATTTTACGGTATTTTAAATACCTGAGAAAGCAAGATACAATTTAAAATTTTTCCCCAATTCATCCACACATAAAACAGCTATTTGACCATGCATAATTGTACATAACAAATACTGCACAGTACACAAGGTACATTTTAATTAAACACACAACCAAACTGTTTCTTACAAGAATCTTTATTTAGCCAGTAAGATAATCTCCTTATGTTCAGAATAAATACATAAGAACTGGATAATGTCAAAGGAAGTGAAATAATATGTAGTACGGTACTGCAAGGCAAAACAAAACCTTCTTTCTTTCTGTTCCCTGGCCTTAATCCCATATCTTCACAGAGATGACTTGTGAATTTCTGGACTTGGCAGTGATAGTGCTGGAGGTTAGCTGGATGCCTTTCCTGACACCTCTACCCCTCCCCCAAGGTTAGGATTTGTGCACACCATCTGTCTGCATCTAGTTTTACCTCATGAAAAAGTATGAGAATGTCTTCGAAATGTTTGCAAATCATGTAAATGAAGCAGGATGTGGATATGGGCCCTGTATTCACCTAGTCAGATGCAATAGTGTAGCTACAGGTGCCACCCATATGATAACTAAGCAGTGTTACTTCTTTCTTAAGCTTGACATTCTGTTTAGGGCACACCGAGCAGGTAGAATTCTGAACCAAACTTATAGTCTGTCTATCTATAGCGAGTTACCTTAATGGAGTTTGTGCAGAGAGGGGAAGATTACATCTACTCCCACATGAGGACTGCAGTGTGGGTGACAGTGTTTTGTGCAATACTGACAACTAAGTTTTCATCAGATCATTTGCTATGGTAGAAATACCTCATGGAACTACAACAATTGTGGAAGTGCATTTTAAAAATGCTCACATTTTACAATATGGCAGCAACAACAACACACATAGTTCACACACAATACTTCGTACTCCCATTACTGGAATGCATTCTGGTAACTATGCTTCATATCAAGAAATAGATCACTAAGATTGACCTGTGATACAAATCGTGAACCACAGAAAATTCTATGGAGTAAAACTTCAGCATTTGAGCTCACTATAGATTGGACAGACTGTAATGGACACCCTGCGTGTTGTTTTTATTTTCAAAGCTCTGTGGCTTGGTTTGGGTCATCCCAAAATCATTTTGCTTGTTGGTTGTTTCATTTCTTGTTTCTTTCATGTTGTGAACTGTGGCTGATATCATGTGAATCACTGTTATTTTGACAGCGTGTTATAAAAGGGCTGAAAGATATTTTGTAAAAAACTAAAACCAAGATAAGTTGACTGCAAAGTTTAATAATTTGTAACAAAATATATTAGTAAGACATACATGACTGCCATTGCTTCAGGAACTGTGACGCATTTGAGAGTGAAAAATATACCCACCAGTTGCACTTGGAAAGGAATTTATTCTTCGTCAGTTTCAGTTAGGATAAGCTATATATTTTCAAAAGTTACATAAAAACATGACTTGCCAGTGCATGGGCAGTCACGCACATAAATCATAACAGAAGTGGTAATAATCACTTGATAATTAAGCACATTGTGCTAAGCTTGTGCATGCTAACAGTACCACTTCTGTTATAGTTTATGAATGTGATGTATGCTAATCATAAATCACAACATATAACTTTTTTAAAAATGGATGGCTTATGCCAAAACTGGTTGTAATATTACTATATTATTTATGGTATGTAGTGTTATGCTTCCTAACACATGTAGCAAGAAGAATTTCATTTCATTCTGTGGAAATAATCATCTAGGTGAGTCAACTTTCTGCTGGGCTAAGTAAGTGAAATTTCCCAAGAAGCAGTCACCCTTTGTTGGAATACAGGTAGCCCTGATGAGAGGCCACTGTCTTGAAATTAGGATGAAGTATTGATGCACTAATATTTTTCTGGAAACTTGAAAGCATTAAGAAGTATCTGTTTGTCTCTGCCTTTCAGCACATGGGCTTCACAAAGTAACTTAAGCCATTTTCACAGAACATATGAACAACTAATGCTTGTTAATATGGGTAGTGTATTTATTTGTTAAAAATATGTTTATTATGAAATGTATGCCTAAAATCCTACAGATAAATATATTTTGAATATGTGAGAACCTTACATTAATTGAGAATATTCTTTTTTTTAAGCTACATGTACTAAAGCCTTAAAGATATAAATATGCCTTGAGGAGTTGGTACATCTAAAAGAAAAAGTGGATTTCAGGAGAAAAAAACAAAACAGGCCAAAACTGATGCACTTCAGAGCATGTCGGCAGCAATCTTCAAATACATTCAATAAACTAACAATAGCAAAAGTTCATCAGAAGAAACTGATTCTCACATTGATGGCAATGTATGCTTCAGATAATACCAGCTTATCCCTGGAAGGCAACAGCAACAATACAGAAATAATAATAACCCATGAAGAAGAAAAAATACTGAAAATGACTGTGATAGAAGTGAGACGGCACCTATAAGAATAGAGGGGCACGAAATGGAAGCAGTGGTTGAGGAGGACACACAAAATTCGAAGGTGCCAATGAAATGGATTTCCTTATTGACCAGAATTCTTGTCTTATGTAAATGAGATACTCTGTAAAGCATTGTAAAGTACATGTTAGATCATACTTTCTACTGAACCACACATTAATGTCCGCACCTCCTCCATTCATGGATAAAGCGTGGAAAGAAAGTATGCTTCTGCAATAACTTTTCTTTAGTAGAAGTAGTCATAGTATTATTATTAGTAGTAGCAGCAATGATTATTTTCACAATAAAGCTTTATCCACTTTTGTCAGTGAGTGTGAAAGACATTAGCTTGTGTTATTTCTTCTAAATCACCAGCACTAGAGGGAAGTCAAACTGTGAAAGCTTAATAACTAAGACAGACAGAGGCATGAAGCATATGGCAAGGAGACGACCTATAAATGCTCTGCTGCCATGGCAACCACTATGCCACTACTAGAAACAGAAGATGGGATACAGGCTGTCCTAGCCATGTTGCCATGTGCTTCTATGAAATGAGAGGCCTGTTGCTGTAGTGTCATCTTTTTAGATTTCTCTTACTTACAGTAGTTGTTCTGTGTTTACTGAATAAGGATGATGCTCAGCCTTGTACAACCACTCATGTAATGCTTTCGAGTGACAACATCATTACTTTCTTGAAGGAGCTTTTGTTTTCAAGGAACTGAATGACATGAAATTTGAAGAAAGGATGTCCAACCCCAGATTCACACCTACTTCAGGAAGATAAGTTGAAAACACTTACATTCAAAAGTCCATTCATGGTATGAGCAGCACAAGTGGTCATATTCTAGCACTGCAAAAGGAAAATTAGTCTGCTGACCATGGTTGTCTTTAGTACAACTAAAAATGAATGATCCAGTTAGGTTTTTGACAATCTGAAGAATCTGTCTAGAGGTTTAGTGTGGCATTCGTCTTGTAAGGATCATCTAAGTAGTTTTATTTCATTTAAAGAGCTGTCCAAGCAGATGTTTAGTATTTCAGAACTACTTAATGAACATCACAAGCTGATGAAACTCAGACACAACAAAGATCATGAAAATGCTAATTGATATCATAAGTCTTTTGTGTAAGCAGAAGCTAGCTTTCAGAGATCATAATGAGACAGAAGATTACCTGAACCTCAGAAATTTCAGAGACGTTTTTAAAACTGCACTAATCAGAAAGGAACATTTGAAAACTCAACAATGGAAGTGTCCAGCATCTTGGAGTGAACCAAAGTGATGTTGTATGGACATAGAGGAGATACAGAGAGACAGGAACTGTCGATGACATGCCTCACTCAGGCCTCCCAAGAGCTACTACTGCAGTGGATGACTGCTACCTACAGATTATGGCTCAGAGGAACCCTGACAGCGACGTCACCACATCTTCTGAGCTAATAAACAAAAAATACACATACTTATTCACAGTCAGATATATTTTATTTATTTAATGAATGGCTACACCAATAAAATTAGTATTTACAATTGTCTGAAATTCCAAGCTAATATCCACACCGTGTCTATAGTCTATTGAAACCTCCATCATCATCAGGAACACTGTTGTATTGTCAGGGACAGTTTTCAGAGAACAGTTTTGAAATTAATGGTGACAGTCTGCTTTTCAGCGCCACAGTCACAACTCGGGGAAGTTACTGTTAGGTTGTGACAGATGACTACATTCTCTCACCACTGCAGCATGAAACTTGGGTGAAGGGCTGCATCACATGAAGTGGGGGGGAGAGAAGCAAACAAGCTGGGAGCGGGAAAAATGGGAGGCTGATGGATAGAGTACGGAAACAGGATAGAAATGTGTCAGAGTGAGTGGTAAGAGGAGAGGATCCAAATGGCACAAGCTGAGAAGCAGCCATTGAAGTCAAGTACATTGTGTTTCACTGCATTCTGTCACTTGGTGGTGAAACCTGTTCTTGGTCAAAGTCTGGCAACGGCCATTCATTTGGGAGGACACAGGGTTGGTTGCCATGCCAACATAAAAACCTGTGCAGAAGTTATAGCAGAATTGGCATATGACTTGACTGCTTTCACAGAGAACCTTGTTGACGTGTTTGTGGATATGACACAGGGTATCTGTTTGCAGGCTAGGTTTGGAACACAGTACCTGTCTGTGAACATGACAGTAAGGTGTTTAGCACACTGGAGTTGATTTCAAGCTATTTCAAGCTTGGGTGGCGAAACCATGCAAGAGAAATTTTTGAGTTGGAGGGATGGCAGTGACAAAGTAAAGGTGTTGTGGATGGTTGGAGGGCTACTGTTGGCTTCCTCTGAATAGGTTCAACCTTTTTGGTGATAAGGTGCGATATTTTATTGAAAGATATTGCCTGCTCATTCAGGCAATGGTCTCTTTTCCTGGAAGTCTGGTGTTTTTGTTGTCATCTAGAGACCTACCTATTGTTTGTGTTCATGGTGTTACCTCAGTCCTTAACTAATAATGTGGTATCAGTTTTTTGAAGGAACAGACATCATGCATTCCAATAATTAATAACAAGAAATCTCAAATACATAAGCCCTGTGGATATATTTAGCTAGTTATAAGGGGGGTATTTGTGTTGTTGCCCCGGATGATAATCAGACAAAATATTAGTCAGGATTTCTAAGCTGTGGGTCTTTGAGGTACAGCAATACGTGAACACTGAGACGTAAGTTTAAGCAGTTTTATTAACAAAGGCTGATTACAAAACACGCATGCTATGCGCACCCATCATTACTGTGTCTGACATCGTAATTACGGTCATATCGAAAGGCTCCATGGTGAGCTAAGAAAAGAGACATATTCACACCCAAGGCCACATCAGTTAATACGGTGAACTGCAGACGGCAGCCAGATGCTTAATCCCTGTGTCGAACTGCGGCCGGGCACACAAGTACTGACCAAGCAAATTGTCAGTATTCCAGATAAGTCGGCTGGCTAACGCATGTTATGTACCGTACGGCTGCGTGCAAGCTGTAGACCCTTACATCACTCTCCCCAGAGAAAAAGAGCAACCATAGATGGCTCAAAACTACCTCCTGGGCATTATGAATCCATTTCGTCATTTGTGGCATCAGAAGCCATTGTAACATGTATTTCATTTGCAGACACAGTAACGTTCGGTACGGAGAAGTGTGCATTCAGGATGACAGTTTCATGCATGACAAATGCTGTTGGCAAAAGACAAATTAATAAAAGCAAGAAAAACACAACACTGATAATCGAGTATGCATTAGTATTACTGCATGACTCGAAGGACTTAATTCTATTTGCTGCTTCAATGAAGTTTAACTCATTATTGGAAGAAATAAAATTTTCATGGATATTCTTAATTACATTATTGTGTTCAGAAAAACTTGATAAGGAATGCTTCCCATACGTTAATATGTACGAATCATTGTAATAAACAGATAACATTCTCGTTAATGGCAAATGTCCAGTTGCATGAAATGTAGTTGGCAATACACTAGGCATATCAGACAGTTCACATGATAAATCACAATGTGTGGCATTGAAGATTAATCCACTGAGCCACATTCCCAACTTAATGTCCACACACAACATTCGTAGTGCCCCTACACACTACACTCATTACTCATGGCAGACAATCTTACCAAGTCCTGTAAGAGTTCTGCCAGTTAATGTGCATCCAGCACAGAAGAAGAAGGTCAATGGCCGGTTCTTTTAGACACAACAGATACCATCTACATATAGTTAAGGCTAACTGGCCATTGACCTTCTTCTTCTGTGCTGGAAACACACACACTGCCCGAACTCTTTTGGAACTCGGTAAGATTCTCTGCCACAATTAATGAGTGTAGTGGGCAGGGGAACTATGAATGTAGTGTGTGGACATTAGGTACGGAATGTGGGTCTTACGGGGGGTGTGCATGGGATAAATCCCTGCAGTCACACTATCCTCTGTGCCCTCGGTGGCTAAGATGGATAGAGCGTCTGCCATGTAAGCAGGGTTCAAGTTCTGGCTGGGGCACACATTTTCAACTGACCCCATTGATATATATCAACGCCTGTCGACAGCTAAGGGTCTTGATTTCATTATCATCTCATTTTAATAATTATTCTGTGGACTCGCTCGACTCTTCCATTTCCTTCAGGGTGTGCTGGTGTAGTCCTTAACGGAGTTATTTGCATGAGCTTACAAGTCTGTTTAAGTAATTCACTCATAAAATTCGTTCCTTGATCACTAATTATACTTAATGGTGATCCAAACTTAAGAATCCATTCTTTTACAAAAACTTTAGCTACAGTCTCAGCACTCTGATCTGGTATTGGTATCATGAAAAGGCATCTAGAGAAATGATCTAACATTGTCAATAGGTATTTATTTCCATCTCTAGTCTTAGTCAACGGTTCTATGTCATCTAGTCCTACCCCTTCAAATGGTTCACTTGTGTCAGGCAGTTCTTGCAAAGGTGCTCTACTTTCTCCTACATTATTCCGTCTGTTACAGGAACCACATTGTGAAACAAACTCGAAACCGTCAGCTTTGCGATTCGGCCACCAAAACATTTGAGCTATTTTAATGTTTGTAGCATTTTTACCACAATATCCTGATAATAAAGAATCGTGTTGTTCTCTCATGATTTACTTTTTCACACTTTCTGGAACTCTAGGCAGTTTCCTTTACTAGTGATTTTGTACAATAATCCATCTATTTCGACAAAACATTGATCATTTTTCAATTTGCATTGTGGATCTTCTTCTTGAGCTGTCTTTAACTCTTCTTCTTGACTTATTGTAACACAAACATTGACTTTTCGATTCACTGTATCAGCTTTCACATGTTGTTTACCCGGTCGGTGAATAATCTTAACTTGGTACTCACTCAGTCATAATGCCCATCTTGTTAATCTGGAACTCAGATGCTTTAAGCTCAATAACCATTTAAGTGTGGCATGATCTGCAATAACTGCAAATTCTCTTCCTGTTAAGAAACATCTTTTATGTGTTCTACCAAAAAACAAAGCACAAAGCTCCTTCTCAGTAGTAGTGTAATTAGGGCCTGATTCTGTTTTGTTTAATTGTCTGGAAGCAGATGAGATTGGATGTTCATGACCATCAACTTCTTGAGACAAGATTGCACCTATGGCAAAATTGGATGCATCTGTTGAAAGAAGAAAAGGTTTACTGAAATCCTTATACGCTAACACTGGGGCTGTGGTTAGAGCAGTTTTAAGTTCTTCCATTGCCATTTTGGACTCTGTTGACCAATTTATGTGGCTCCTTTCTTCAGTAGCTGTGTCACTGGACGTGCTATGATCGCTTAACAGGCTGTAAATAGTCTGTCGAAATTTGACAGTCTCAAGAATGATTGTAGTGCTTTCAAATTCTGTGGTTCAGCAAAATTCTTTACATCTTCAATTAATTTTGGATCAGGTTCAAACACCTTCACTGGTTATAACATGACCAATATAGTTAACTTCACTTTCAGCAAAATGACATTTATCTATTGATAAAAATTCAGGTTTGTGCTTTTGATATGCTTTAAAACAGCTTGTAGTCTCTCAGTATGCCACTTCATGTTTTCACCAAAAATTATTACATCATCAGGGTAAACAGGTGCTTGTATTGGGGTGAGCCCTTGTAAAACTGAATGCATCAGGCGTTGAAATGTAGCTGGAGCATTACAAATTCCAAACGCCATATGAAGATACTTGTATACTCCTGTTACTGTTACAAATGAAGTTTTTGCTGGATCATCTGGATGCACTGTTAACTGGTGAAAACCACTTATTAAATCACATACTGAAGAAATTTGACATCTGCCCACGTAATCCACGGTTTCCACTAAATTTGGTAAGGGGTAAATATCAGGTGTGGTCATTGCATTCAAAGATTGGTAATCAACACAAAAACGGAAATGTGGTTCTCCAGAAATTGATTTCTTCTTTACAATTACTACAGATGAACACCACGGTGGGTCTGAAGGATCTTTGGTTTTGTAATTCTGGCTTCTAATAGTTAACCATGTGTTCTACCAACTGTCTTTGACCAAATGGTATTTGGTAAGGTTTCTGTGTGATTGGGGCTGCATTTCCTGTGTGAATATGATGCTGATTTAAATGAGCGACAGGTGTATTTGCACGTTCTCGGAATAAATCTGCATACACCAACAAAACAGGCGCTAAAATCTTCTGTTCATCAGTTGTCAAATGTTCTATCTGCTTCCAAATCTTGCGCTTTAGTTCATTATTAACTTCGTGTCCTCGTTACAATATTGCAGTACTGTTACAAAAATCTGCAGCATTTGTTACCTCACCTGGAATCTGTATTACGTCACTTTTACTTACACCTACACTGCTAGTAATATAACAATGCATTATATTCAGTACCTCACTTTTCTCGGATCGCTCAATTAATAAGAAAGTTCCTTGCTTGCATCGGGGTGACAACTACAACGTAGATTCTAGATTGTCTTTCCTACTCCCTTGGGAATTTGCTGAGGCTGATCAATTTGAACATCGACTCGGACGGTTTGAACTGATGCGTCGTTTGGGCGGTCCATTCCCACGATGTCAGTATTGCTGCTCCTTTGAGTATGATCAGAAGAACGATTTCCTAGGTTGTAGTTGCTATGGCCAAGTCTGATCTTTCCTTCAACGACAAATATCTCTGCCTCGTTTGCGCACAAGAAATCAAATCCATGTACACCGTCGTAACGCGTTTCGTTATTTGAAACTACTTGCACCCTTGCTGTGTATTTATCTTTATATTCACCTTCATCTTGGCCTTGGCCAAGAATTAATGCTACGTCAGCTTCTCCATAGTTAGGTAGTTTTCCTCCGTTTAACCCTCGCCTCTTTAATAGCGGTGGTTTCAATTTATCCCGTTTATCTGTGCCACACCACATTAGTGAGGTCTGTGCTCCTGTGTCAATAAGTAGTCTGATGTTTCTCCCACGATATACAGCACCTATCACGAAGTCATTTTCGGTCTGATCTTCACTGGAACTAACAAGAATCACTGCCTTTGGCAAGAGGCGGACGGAGTGGTGGCCTGTACGACCCCTTACGCGGTTGAAGATCTGGTAGGTTGTCTGTTGTTTGCATTACCATTTTTCTTGTTGCGACAATCTCTTGTGACGCAGCTTATTGCATCTATGGCATTGTACTGTTGTGTTGAAAACTCTACGTTCTTGTTTCTGCATCTCATTCTGTCGTCTTAGCGCTTCAACGAAACCAGCAGCTGATTCTGATGCTTCCTGAAACATTTTACATCGTGCCTATCAAACAGCTTTGCTTACTTCCTCTCTGTGCAGCCCGTGATTGAATGTGTCCAAGGCTCTCTGGTCAGCTTCGAACGACTGAATGCGATTTTCATTTTCATCTTCTACTAACCGTACGATTGAGTGTTGATGTTTCGAATTCTGTCGGCAAACTGCTCGATAGAGTCGTCTCGTCACATTCGCAAACTGTAAAGCTGCTCTCTGTAAAATCTGATTGCATTTTTACGTTTAAATCTCTGAACAACAATGGTTGTAAACTTATTGTAATCTTCTGTTTTCACACAAGTAGGCTGAATGCTAATGAAATCTTGTGCTGCTCCCTGATTTCTTAATTTGACAACCACTAGCTTATCGGAATCTGTTCATGATCCTAACAGGGCGGCAACTTCAAGTTTACGAAAAAACACCTTCACATCACCTTCAGGTTTCCAGCTACACTTGTACTGATGGCAATAATGAAAAATTCTTTATTTTAGTTGAACGTGACCGCATGAACTATCATTTGACAAGTCTTTCGGAATGCTCGCTTCTTTCTGCTTTTAGCTGCCGAATCTATTCTTGCAGTTCGTTAATAACAATTTGTAGATCGACAACATTAGTCTGACTGGATTGCGACATTTCATCTAATTTAACGCCAATGAGTCACTCAAATGTAAAATAAAATTCCATCACTGCCTTTCGTATTCTAGCCATACTGGAGTAGACCAACCAACTGTCCCTGCGTAGTTGAAGATGTTCATGCTGCTGCTGCTGCTCGAAGTTCACGTTGTGCTGCACCTCTTCAGGAATGTAGATTTCCCATAATTATCCCACTTCTGACACCACTTGTATAAGGGGGTTATTTGTTTTGTTGCCTTAGATGATAATTAGATGAAATATTCGTATGGATTGTTAACAGTGGGCCCTTGAGGTATAGCAACCGCGAGCACCGAGAAGTAAGTGTTTTATTAACAAAGGCTGATTGTAAAACACGCACGCTATGCGCACTCATCATCACTGTGTCTGACATCCTAATTACGGTCGTATCGAAAGGCTCCATGGTGAGCTAAGGAAAGAGACATATTCGCACTTGAAGTCACGCTAGTTAATACGGCGCGCTGCGAACGGCGGCCACACGCTTATAGTCCATGCATCGCACTGCGGCCGAACGCACGTGTACTGACCAAGCAAATTGTCGGCATTCCATATAAGTCGGCTAGCGAGCGCGTGTTACATACCATACGGCTTGTACTCATTTGCTGTCCAGAGTGCAAGTTCTCATCTTCATCTAAATGGTAATATTTACGTCTGTAAGTAGCTTATTTATATGTTTATATGTTGGCTGCGCGATAGACTGCATTAGTAACTCTGACAGTTCTGTGTGCTCACTGTAGAGACTCAGTGTGGCTGGTCGGACTGGCAGTGAGAAATTAATACCTAGCAGTGAGGGCAGTTGGAGGTGAATAGCTAGCAGCGATGGAAGTTAGAAGGGAATAGCCAGCATTGCTGGAGGTTGGACGTTTATAGTTAGCAGCGATAGAGATTAGAGGTCTGAAGTGTTAGCATGAGCAGATGGTCTGGAATTGTCCATCGTGCAGATTTAATATAATTAATGGTTCAAATGGCTCTGAGCATTATGGGACTTAACATCTGAGGTCATCAGTCACCCAGAACTTAGAACTACTTAACCTAACTAATCTAAGGACGTCACACACATCCATGCCTGAGGCTGGATTCGAACCTGCGACCGTAGTGTTCTCGCGGTTCCAGGCTGAAGTGCCTAGAACCGCTCGGCCACACCAGCCGGCTATAATTAATGATTATATAATTTTTGGAACTGGATGTCACAGACGATTATATAGTTTTTTGAACTGGATGTCACATAAGCTAAAATTTGCTAAATACATTGTTTGCTCTGCAACAAAATCTTTCGTTTGCTAACCATTTGCCTACAGTAGTTAGAATCTTTTATTTAGCTGGCTGTATTGGTGCTTGCTGTATCGCTGTAGTTCGTGTAATGAAGATTTTCTGTGAGGTAAGTGAGTTATGATATGTATGGGTTATTGTTAGGATTTCTTCTAATTCAGGGTTATTCTTTTGTGTTAATTATTTGTGCAGTCAGATTGCATATCGTTGTATATTGTGGGTAATAAATGAATAAGTTTGAGTTATATTTGATAGGAATAATTCTGTAGGTCAGATATGAAATGATCAAGTCAAGCAAAGTGACAGTACATTCAATTTCAGTCGGCAGTTTAAGCAGGTTCTCTTGCATTCAGTTTCATTCAGCAGTTTCAGAATTAAATTGAGAAGTTTCAACTTCTCAGTTATTTCAGTCCTAGTAAGTAAAATCATATTATAAAGTCTCACGTTTATAATCGAAAAACAAACACTTTGAATTATAATTAATCGTTTATTTACGTTCCATACTTAATCAAGAACATATTGATGCACTGACCAACTGAATATGTCTTTGCCTCTGTGAGTCATTGTTGTGCACTTCGCCATAGGTAAAATCAATGTAACACCGTCTTGTAATCACATGCACCTCTCTCCAGCTGACCACAACAACCTCTCAAGCTGGGTGTCCACAGCCATGAAATGAATGCATCTCCCTGCTACTAACCTTACATGCAAGTTAGCATTTTCACATGCTGAATATGCAAATGCTACTTGCATGACTTTCAAGATGGTAACAAGTGAAGTTATTCGTTGGGAGAAGCTAGTGTCACCCAAACCTTACCAGTAAACTTCTGATGAAGCTCGCTTCTTCCTTACTTATATTGTAGTTAATATGCGTGCACAGCTTTTACCCAAAGAGCTTATATTGATGTTGATGAAGGAAAAAGACAGACCGACAAATGTTGGTAATGAAAATTGGTATCCTGCAGGAATAGTTTGTAGACATCCAGTATGCTAATAATGGAGCTATCTACTGAGGATGAAAACCATTTTTGAATGTAAAATCAATTTTTAATTCCTTTCGAACCATATTTCTCGCTCTACACAAAAATCTGTGCGAGATGCAATGGTAGCTCATATTAAATAGCAAGTAACTTTGTGAGAACTGGCAACTGGAGACACTATCATCACTGCCATACAACTATTGCGTTCTGAAGAGCACTATTATAATTATTTATATTAATTACTTGGATTCTGTCTACAATACACTGAAGGTACATCAACAAGTAAGGTTTTGTCTCAACATTTCTGCTCAATTTTTATTTTAGAGTTAGCCAAGAACCTCATAGGTTTAAAGTGCTGCAACTAACATCTTCTTTATGGGTGCAGAACCTAACTTTGTAGTCAAACTTTGTACTAGTGTACAGAACAGTCATTACTTAGTGATTGTGACCACATGAACACTATTATTGGATGATAATATGTAAGCCATCACCCAACTGAGTTAACAGTGATGGAAAGGTCTAAACAATACAAAGAAGGAAAATCATTATAAAAATGCGAAAATAAAGATCTAACAGAGTGCTGTCATGATGTACATCAAACGATTCCAGTTGATTAGAGGATTAAAGAACAGTGCTTCAAATTTGTCTAGGCAAGTGTTATGAAAGTTATTGGTACCAGTATGTTTTTATCGATGTTTTCGCTAATGAATAGTAATTAATGCTTCCTCACTTAAGTGAAACTGGCGGCCAGAAACGAGGTAATTTGATATCCTGCTTCGCTTGAAATACATTAATTGCTTCAAAATGCTTTTTCAAAAGAGTGACGAAATTAACATGTGCAGATTTCTCACATCTGGTTTTTGAGTATGATTTGATGTAAGCCATCACCCATTTGAGTTCCAACACACGTTAAAAGAGCTGGGAATGAGTTCTAAAAGTGAAATTAAATACAAAAACTGTAACCACATGAAGGAAGCTGATAAAGTAAATGCAAGCAAAAGATGCGATATGAAATGGAATGGATGACGTCAAGCAATTTTGTCTGGTGACAAAAATTGTGAGTCTGGTACAACATAACCAATTTTTGCTATGTAGAATTTAACATATGACAAAGAATCGAGATTTCGCTTGCAGTGATCGATTTGGAACATATCTATTGGTCACAGTCAGTCTCGGATTTACGAAAGGCACACCACATTAAATGAAATTCTGTCACAACCTTGTGCGCAAATTTTTATTTGCTGCTAGCTAATTAGCCCCTCCACGAGGCCCACAGACCCCTTGAACTATTGGAATAAGGGAGTAACTAGGCTGGGGCATTGCAACAGATCCCTGGAGGTTGAAGACCCTTGATGCCTTATAGAAAGAAACGACAGAAAGGGAAAAATTGTAAAATCGATCAGTTAAGTGATCTGTTATGTTATGTTAAAATAATGAATGTCAGTTTTGCAAATCAATCTGAGATATAGAAATGCAATTATTCAGTGAATGTTAGCTAGCAGATTATGCTATGTTCAGTGCATCTATGTACTTGTAAATAAAAGCAGACATAACATGCTGCAATTTTGTATGTACTTGGGTTTGCAATCTTTTAAATTTATTGAGACGTTCAATGAACATACTTTTTAAATTCAATATTAAAACCTATATCTGGTAGTGACCAGAAACAACTGAATATTAAAGTTGTACCCAGTGTTTTGACTTATACTGAAACAACTGCTTCTGTCAGCCACTGTTCCAAGGATTTTCTTAGAGTGAATAATTACTACTTGTGTCAGATCAGTGATACATAATAGTATAAGGGTTCTTGCAAAAAGAATATTCACAGCTACAAATTACATATCACTGAAATGAAGCACAGTATTAAACAACAATGACCGTATTGGCAGGCCTGCTGTGCACCATATCATTTGATCAACAATGTTGACACCAAGGAGAATCAGCATATTAGCAGTTCTAATTCCATACAAAAAGTAGCCCACCTTATTTAACTACACATAAACAAAAACAATAATTTCACTTAGTGTTTCATGATGCTGGTAAGACACCTGTGGTTTAAATGGAAAAGTAGTAGTCTAATGATAATATAGTTTCATGTTTGAAGTTCATCTGTAATCATTACAAATGCTTATAAAAATGTATTATTTCATATGATATACACATGTAAAGAGTATATTTTAAGACACAATGGAGACAAACTTGAATTGTCAAACAACGCTTATATGAGCGAATACAGGGATTACTTGCCACAGAAACTCCATAGGAGAGTGTGTGATTTGTGGTATTCTTTTTTGCCTGCAATCAGAAGATTTATGAAATGTATGCTCCTCCAACACAAACTGCCGCAGACCTTGACTAAGAGTCTGAATGACTGGTGTGTAAAATCAAGGTATCTTAAATATAATTGTGGTGTCAAGGATATCCATATTTCTTAGCCATATGTGTTCACAGAAAGGTGCAGTAGCTTTGACACCTGTTGCTTACGAGTCGCTAAAACGAGTACGGGCATGATACAACTAGCATATGACTGAATTTGGTGTTGGCAAAGCCAACAAATATCACTGTCAAATAAAGTTTGTGATAAGAGAATGACCTGGACTTCAGCTGAACACCAGTTGTACAGTACTCATTTAAGTTGTTCGTCTTTGTTTTTGCCACAAACTGGCGATGGCTAATCTTCTGATTGCTATTGTTACACCACGTTTTTACAGTATTTCATGGTTTTCTTAAGATTTTACTGACTGGGGAAAACCATATTTGTATTGCTTGTCAGTCATCTCATCCTTTAGGACGTCGTCACATGGGACGTGTTAGCTAATGTTGATGTGATGCTCTGCGAATTTTGTGACTTCACTTACTGCTATTTCACATTGAGGAGACATTTCATCATACGAAACATAAAATAACTTCTAAGATATTTCGGCACCATGCCTACAAAGTAGAACAAATAAGAAGCAAGAACGCTCTTATGTCACAAGCTGAACAAGCGAGACATCACATTGTACTTTTCATGTTTGTTAGGGGCCCATACTCGGTGGGTTTAATGAATACATGCTGTTTCTAAGCCCAAAAACATTTAATTTGTCGAGAATGCGTCGTTATAGATACGATTTGTAGTGATAAAGTGATGGGAAATGTCATATTGATGGTTCAAGAATATTCTTATTTCGTTATTTTCACGTTATAGCTTGTTTGTTATGAAACTAAGCCGTTTTAAGGCAATGGCACGCCGAAGGATAAAAAAAACGTGTCGTTCTTGTCAAAATTTTGTTATGATTAAATGTCTATTAATAACATATTCACGATTAAAGTCTATAGAATACTGTAAAATCAAATTCAAGGCTTAACATCACAGAGCTTCAATGTAGTATAGTTGGTAGGAGTGGCACATCACGGAATAACAGGGTTTGTACCTAGTACGGTTTGTATCCTGCTGTATCCAATATTATTTTTTTGTCATCTTCACATGATCTAAAGGGTTGTGGGACTTCATTATGAAAGCAATAGAAATAACTTCTGTAATGTTTGATGTTATGTGAATATAAGTATGACATCTGTCAGGAGTGAGTTTGTTCGAATTTGTGAACTTTTATGAGCCAATGTCCTTACTTATGACATGTGTCTTTCCTTTTCATCTTATTACATGTTCATGGGTACTAATGTTTTTATTTATCTATACCAGGGACAGATCAACATGACCAGCATATGGACAACGAATGAAACCTGTGTACTAATAGAGTTAACACAGGAAGTTTACGTGTGTCCATTTTCGTGAACAAACTGCATTGTTTGCAAACTAATAAATCCAACAAATACCACTGGAGAGCGCTGAAAGCGCAAAATCACGTTAACCAGCTCATCCTCTGTGCTGATGGCGCTTTGACTTGAGATGTTGGATATCCTATCCGTGTGCCCATCAACATTAGCTGCCTCGTCACGTGATGATGGCTTCAGGCTAATCTACAGTTCACTAGATCTTATGCACATGTGATATCATTTTCATGTCACATGAAGTTACACGATGAAGTGCCAAAGAAACTCGTACAGGCATGCATATTCAAATACAGAGATATGCAAACTAGCAGAATACGGCGCTGCTGTCGGTAACGCCTATAGATGACAAGTGTCTAGCGCAATTGTTAGATCGGTTACTGCAGCTACAATGGCAGGTTATCTAGATTTAAGCCAGATTGAATGTGGTGTTAAAGTAGGCCCATGAGCAATGGGACACAACATCTCCGAGGTAGCGATGAAGTGGGGATTTTCCCGTACGACCATTCCACCAGTGTACCATGAATATCAGGACTCTGCTAAATCATCAAATCTCCAACATTGCTGCGATCTGAAAAAGATCCTGAAAGAATGGGACCAACGACGACAGAAGAGAATCGTTCATCGTGATGGAACTGCAACCTTTCCGCAAATTGCTGCAGATTTCAATGCTGGGCCATCAACAAGCGTCAGCGTGCGAAGCATTCAACGAAACATCATCGATATGGACTTAAGGAGCCGAAAGCCCAATCGTGTACCCTCGATGACCGCACGACACTAATCTTTATACTTCGCCTAGGCCCGCCAGTATCGACCATTGTCTGGAAACATATTGCCTGGTCGGACGAGTCTCGTTTCGAATTCTATTGTGCAGATGGATGTATACTGATATGGAGACAACCTCATAAATCTATGGACCCTGCATGTCAGTAGGGGACTGTCAAGCTGGTGGAGACTCTGTAATTGTGTAGGCTTGTGCAGCTGAAGTGATATGGGACCCCTGATACTTTTAGATACGACTCTGACAGGTGACACATCCTGTCTGATCACCTTCATCCATTCTTGTCCGTTGTGCATTTCGACAGACGTGGGAACAATGCGACACCCCAGAATTGTTACAGAGTGGCTCCAGGAGCACTCTTCTGGCTTTAAACACTTCCGCTGGGCACCAAACTCCCCAGACATGAACATTATTCAGCATATCTGGGATGCCTTGCAGCGTGCTGTTCAGAAGAAATCTGCACCCTCTCATACTCTTAAGGACAGTCCTGCAGGATCATAGTGTCAGCTCCCTTCAGCATCACTTCAGACGTTAGTGGAGTCCATGCCACATCATGTTGCGGCACTTCTGCATGCTCGTGGGCAGATGTACTAGTTTCCTTGGCTCTTGAGTGTATTTGAAGGCAGGAATTGCTATCGACTTTCATTAGTGTTCGATGTAGGGTGCTTGGGAAACACCATAATGGATTCCATAGTTGATAGTTTTCATATCGTAACTTGCGTATTATGAAAGTATGCCGTTGCAAGGCAATGGAACACTGAAATTCATGAAAACATGTTTCTGGTGCATACTGTTATAATTAAATGTATTGGTGGATAAAGTCTTCATGAGATCTAAGTTACGACATAAAGGCTGAAGTATAAGTTGATTGTGGTGTAGTTGTTATAAGTGTGGGGTTAAAAAAATATCGAGTAGCTCTTTTGCGTCCTACCATGTCGGATTTTTTCTCGCCTTCCCATTCCTAAAAGGTGTTGAGACTTTCTATCTAACAGAAGTATGTTCTGTAATATTCGACCTTATGTACATATAAGAGTGGTTTCAGTCTTAACACTCTCTCCCTCTCTCTCTCTCTCTCTCTCTCTCTCTCTCTCTCTCTCTCTCTATCTCTCTCTGTCTGTCTGTCTCTCTCTCTCTCTCTCTCTCTCACACACACACACACACACACACTCAAGAGTGAATTGCTCTTCTAAACAACTTACAAATTTGAATGAAACACACAAATACGAGACAGTATGAAAACATTGTAATCATCTGGTAGAACAAAAATAAAACACACTTAACAGATTTCACTGTTATATGTGTGGTGTCTCATGACGTACCAGTACAATAGTTTTTACTAGCATTTTACCAATATGGACCCCTTATCGGGAGACCCTCATTGTGTTGGTGTTTTGAAACATAGGGAATAAGAGGAATGAGTTGCTGCTTTAATTTGCCTGCTAGAACGGCTACCTGTTGTTCCTAATTATAGACCAACTCCAGAAACTAGTTTTCACAGTTTGTCCCTATAAACTTATGTTGCTGAGAACATGAATAAACCCTGCTGGATACATACATTATTAGATTCAATGCTGGATGGTTTCAACTTGTTGTTTGCTATGAATCTGGAAGTCATCACACTTTCATGGTTTAAAATGGTTCAAATGGCTCTGAGCACTATGTGACTTAACATTGGAGGTCATCAGTGCCCTAGAACTTAGAACTACTTAAACCTAACTAACCTAAGGACATCATACACATCCATGCCTGAGGCAAGATTGGAACCTGCGACTGTAGCGATCGCGCGGTTCCAGACTGAAGTGCCTAGTACTGCTCAGCCCACACTTTCATGGTTTATGAATGATAAAAATAGTTCATGTAATTTATTCATTAAGTTTCGGAATTAATTCCACCAAGCACTTCCATCTCTTCTCTCTGAATCACTGCCCAGCCCACATGAATGTAGAACTCTATACATTTAAAAACAATGTAACTTTGAGGATATGTACCCAGCAGTAAAGAAGAAGTGTTACCTCCAGTTCTCTATACTTGCGTTAAATGTCTTTGTTCTGAATAACATGTCCACCCCATGTCTTATGAACCAAACAAACACGAAAGTCAGCAGACAGCTCTTTTCATCTTCAACACTATGCGTAAAGTCAAAATGGCATCATCTGTGCATGAAGTGTCGTGAACTGTAGGTTAAGCCAGGTTTTCATGTGCAACAAAAGTGATGCCACAGCAGGTGACTTGATGGCTGGTGTGGCATTGATGCCATGTGCTGCTGTTTTCACATGTTCCTGTCAAAATTGTGGTGACACTTTTTACAATATGGGGTTAGATGGGTTATTCGTATGTGTTATGAACACTGGAATCGTCATTGGGGTTATGATATTAGAACTGAGGCCAAAATCCAATAAGCAAAGGAGAAATCCCTAATAGTGGATCTGGAACTGGAATTTACACACAAATGACACAGTGGTGTCAAACAAAGTAACAAATGTAGCACTCATAGATGAAGACCTATACGTGAAACACTTTAAGATGATGAAAGCTAATTTCGAGTACTGGAAAAGTAGTGTTTCGAGCTCTACTAAAAAATCCGATACTCACATTAAGAGGCAGCCTTATCTCAAGTAAAACTAGAAGTGATACTTCTGATATCTGATATATATTAATTACATCTTTCCAATATTTAGGCATATACTACATTGTCAACAGTACAATTTCAAAGTTTTTGCATGATATGTTGGATGCCATTTATATTGCCCTACATAATCATTTAAAAACAAATATTTCCACTCTCACAACCAACATCAGTTAAATACAATGAAATATTAAGTTTATCCTATACCAAATTTTGGAGATACACTTCGTGCAAGTGGATTAAAAGACACTGTAATACAGTTGACTTCCTTAACTAAAAGCTACACTCAATCTAATGTAACACAGCTACTGGAAACCTTGTTGTTACTACTTTTCTCAAATACACTGGGCAAGTGTTTAAAGAGCACTGAAGTTTCCAGTATTAGTATCTACTATATGAATGTAATGCCAACACTGCATTAGTTTACACCAATTATAAAATAAAGTGAGCAGCTGCAGCATTTAACTAATTAAATAATACTTCCTCACTCAAACACAAATTTTATCCATGCGTCATACAATAAAAAATCATATACGAGGGCAGTTCAATAAGTAATGCAACACATTTTTTTTCTGAAACAAGGGTTGTTTTATTCAGCATTGAAATACACCAGGTTATTCCCCAACCTTTTAGCTACACAACACTATTTTTCAACGTAATCTCCATTCAATGCTACGGCCTTACGCCACCTTGAAATGAGGGCCTGTATGCCTGCACGGTACCATTCCACTGGTCGATGTCGGAGCCAACGTCGTACTGCATCAATAACTTCTTCATCATCCGCATAGTGCCTCCCACGGATTGCGTCCTTCATTGGGCCAAACATATGGAAATCCGACGGTGCGAGATCAGGGCTGTAGGGTGCATGAGGAAGAACAGTCCACTGAGATTTTGCGAGCTCCTCTCGGGTGCGAAGACTTGTGTGAGGTCTTGCGTTGTCATGAAGAAGGAGAAGTTCGTTCAGATTTTTGTGCCTACGAACACGCTGAAGTCGTTTCTTCAATTTCTGAAGAGTAGCACAATACACTTCAGAGTTGATCGTTTGACCATGGGGAAGGACATCGAACAGAATAACCCCTTCAGCGTTCCAGAAGACTGTAACCATGATTTTACTGGCTGAGGGTATGGCTGTAAACTTTTTCTTGGTAGGGGAGTGGGTGTGGCGCCACTCCATTGATTGCGGTTTTGTTTCAGGTTCGAAGTGATGAACCCATGTTTCATCGCCTGTAACAATCTTTGACAAGAAATTGTCAGCCTCAGCCACATGACGAGCAAGCAATTCCGCACAGATGGTTCTCCTTTGCTCTTTATGGTGTTCGGTTAGACAACGAGGGACCCAGCGGGAACAAACCTTTGAATATCCCAACTGGTGAACAATTGTGACAGCACTACCAACAGGGATGTCAAGTTGAGCACTGAGTTGTTTGATGGTGATCCGTCGATCATCTCGAATGAGTGTGTTCGCACGCTCCGCCATTGCAGGAGTCACAGCTGTGCACAGCCGGCCCGCACACGGAAGATCAGACAGTCTTGCTTAACCTTGCGGTGATGATGACACATGCTTTGCCCAACGACTCACCGTGCTTTTTTCCACTGCCAGATCACCGTAGATATTCTCCAAGTGCCTATGAATATCTGAGATGCCCTGGTTTTCCGCCAAAAGAAACTCGATCACTGCCCGTTGTTTGCAACGCACATCCGTTACAGACGCCATTTTAACAGCTCCGTACAGCGCTGCCAACTGTCGGAAGTCAATGAAACTACACGAGACGAAGCGGGAATGTTTGAAAATATTCCACAAGAAATTTCCGGTTTTTTCAACCAAAATTGGCCGAGAAAAAAAATGTGTTGCATTACTTATTGAACTGCCCTCGTACTTTCACCACATAAATGTACCATTATGTGCTCACAACCGCAATGTCAAACCTTCACCTAACAAAGATGCAAAACCTGCAGCTCTTTCTGCAGCCACAAATTTCTTACATGTGTATCAGCTGAACCACTGCCCTTACAAGCAAGTTAGGGCTTTAACACGCCAGAGTTGGAAGTGCTGGTTATGCGACTTTCAATATGGTGACAAGTGAAGTTATTCATATAGGAATTTTATCTGAAGCACTTATAGCGATGTTGATGAAAAAAACGGAGCTACAAATGCTGGGTATAGAAATGGGCACCTCATAGTATCGTTTGGGAACATACAATACACTAATTAGAGTCTTATCTGCTGAGAGAACATATTGCTCAAGAATCATTTTCGAATGAGTAAAATATATTTTGTAATCTTTTTGAGCCATTTCCAACTCTGTGCAAAAGCCTGATACATATATGCGAGATGCCTGCTTACGTTATATTACTTTGAAATGTTTTGCATCTTTTGCCATTACTATAAAATATGTATTGCATTCCAAAGAGAATTGTTTCTTCATTTCTATGTTACCTTGAATACACTGAAGGTACATTGGAAAGTAAGATTTTTGGGCAAACTTTTAGCTTTGTTTTTATTTTCAGGGTTAGTCGAAGTTCTGATAGGTCACACTTGCTGTAAACACGTGTTTGTTTTACTGGTATCACGATTTTGTAAGAAAGCTTTGTACTACTGTGCAGAACAGTTATTATTTAATGACAGCGCCAACACAGACATTGTTATATGTATGTAGAACTTTGAATATTGGCAAGAGTAGTTTTAAATCTCTAAAGCCACAAATGAATTTCCATTTCATTGTAATATTTACACTCAATGACTAAAACAAAAAATTATTATCATTACACTGAAACAAAAAATACATTTACAATGTTGACTGTTCAGCAGTAATTTTAACCTCATCAAGTATATCCTCTCAAATACTATATTTTTAAATCCATTTCGTAGATAGTACTACTCTATTACAGATCAACGATTATAAGTAGTTGCGAATGCTAAAATGATGTTTCTATTGGACTGTTTAAAACCCTTTTTCCACTTTAGGAAGTATTTATTTACTAATCTGAAGACAAAGCCCATTATTCTGACATAACACGAATTTTTGACATTTCTAAACATGCGATTCTAGATCTGTACTATCGACCAAACTAGAGCAGGCTGAGAGCAGTTCCACCTTTTGTAGTTGCTGAAGTTCATAGGTGATGGTGGGGGAAGAAAGTTAAACACCTTTTAACTTTTGTAACTTATGCGTAAGTTGGCATGACAATGTAGATAGTGTTTTCACATATAAGTTTAGTTAGTGAGTGGTGGTGGGTAACTAATTCAAGCATGTGGAAATCTGGCTTACCACTGTAGCATAATAAACCATGATTAAAACAACTCATTTTGTAGGGGTTCTAAATGTGGTGTGTAATGGAAACAGCATATTTTCGTAATATAAAACTATAAATATGAAAACTGTCAAAGATAGTTAATTGGTAGCTGGAGAAGGAAAATGGCATCAAAAAATTAAACCACTTTTAACTTTTGTGGTGTGGCTAAAAATGACACCACTCAAGTGATCCAAGCTGTGCCTTCTTTCGACAATGACATGTCACAGACAGGTCAGACATATTTTATCATTTCAACAAGCACTTGAGAATGGCTACAAAGCCAACATCATAATTTTGTAAAATAAATGAACAATTAGCAGTCAAATGGTGGAAATATCCTTTTGTTTTGTTGTAGTCTTCAGTCTGCAGACTGGTTTAATGCAGCTCTCCATGCTACTCTATCCTGAAATTGGCCCTCCTGGAGGGGCTAATTAGCTAGCAGCAAATAAAAATTTGTACACGAGATTGTGACAGAATTTCATTTAATGTGGTGTGCCTTCCGTAAATCCGAGACTGACTTTGACCAATCGATATGTTCCAAATCGATCACTGCAAGCGAAATCTCGATTCTTTGTGATATGTTAAATTCTACATAGCAAAAATTGGTTATGTTGTACCAGACTCACAATTTTTGCCACCAGACAAAATTGCTTGACATTATCCATTCCATTTCATATCGCATCTTTTGCTTGCATTTACTTTATCAGCTTCCTTCATGTGGTTTCAGTTTTCGTATTTAATTTCACTTTTAGAACTCATTCCCAGCTCTTTTAATGTGTGTTGGAACTCAGATGGGTGATGGCTTACATCAAATCATACTGCAAAACCAGATGTGAGAAATCTGCACATGTTAATTTCATCACTCTTTTGAAAAAGCGTTTTGAAGCAATTAATGTATTTCAAGCGAAGCAGGATATCAAATTACCTCGTTTCTGGCCGCCAGTTTCACTTAAATGAGGAAGCATTAATTACTATTCATTAGCGAAAACATCGATAAAAACATACCGGTACCAATAACTTTCATAACACTTGCCTAGACAAATTCGAAGCACTGTTCTTTAATCCTCTAATCAACTGGAATCGTTTGATGTACATCATGACAGCACTCTGTTAGATCTTTATTTTCGCATTTTTATAATGATTTTCCTTCTTCGTATTGTTCAGACCTTTCCATCACTGTTAACTCAGTTCAATCAAAGTACCATAAACTCCATTTGCATGCAGTCAGAGATGCCAATTTACGAGGCATCCTCAATGTCGTTTTGATGCACCGAACTGTATGTATTATCAGCCATCAACATAGTTTAAACTTGCATAATACTTAATTTGAATCATTAGACATGTTGTAATTCTGATGCAAGCCTTGTCTGACACCAGGGGAATGACATCATTAGTACCTAGAACAAAAGCAGCAAAATCAGTTGAAGAAGGGGAGTATTTCGCAGTAACACTTGTGTGAGGCTGTGTTTCCACAGGCATGAATTATTTACATGTGCAAGCGCACACCAAATATTTCGTATGTCATTTAACCTGTGGAACGCCCTACTTGCACATTGCCATGGCAAATTACGCCTAAGATACGAAGTTTAAGAGACGTTTAACCTTTTTGCATGATATCATTTGCTACACCATCACTTATGATCTTCAGCAACTCCCACTACGTATATCTGCTCACATTTAGCTCTCATTCTTTGGAAATTACGTATCCTGAATCTTTTGTTTATGTATGTGAGTTTTTAGGGACATCACAACATAATGGGTTTAATCATCAACTAAATAAATAACTCTAAAACTAGAAATGGAGCAGTACTGTTGAGACAAAACCTTACTTGTTGATGTACCTTCAGTGTATTGTAGACAGAATCCAAGTAATTAATATAAAAAATTATAATAGTGCTCTTCAGAATGCAATAGATGTATGGCAGTGATGATAGTGTCTCCAGTTGCCAGTTCTCACAAAGTTACTTGCAATTTAATATGAGCTACCATTGCATCTCGCACAGATTTTTGTATAGAGCGAGAAATGTGGTTCGAAAGGAATTAAAAATTGATTTTACATTCAAAAATGGTTTTCATCCTCAGTAGATAGCTCCATTATTAGCATACTGGATGTCTACAAACTATTCCTGCAGGATACCAATTGTCATTACTAACATTTGGCGGTCTGTCTTTTTCCTTCATCAACATCAATATAAGCTCTTTGGGTAAAAGCTGTGCACGCATATTAACTACAATATAAGTAAGGAAGAAGCGAGCTTCATCAGAAGTTTACTGATAAGGTTTGGGTGACACTAGCTTCTCCCAACGAATAACTTCACTTGTTACCATCTTGAAAGTCATGCAAGTGGCATTTGCATATTCAGCATGTGAAAATGCTAACTTGCATGTAAGGTTAGTAGCAGGGAGATGCATTCATTTCATGGCTGTGGACACCCAGCTTGAGAGGTTGTTGTGGTCAGCTGGAGAGAGGTGCATGTGATTACAAGACGGTGTTACATTGATTTTGCCTATGGCGAAGTGCACAACAATGACTCACAGAGGCAAAGACATATTCAGTTGGTCAGTGCATCAATATGTTCTTGTTTAAGTATGGAACGTAAATAAACGATTAATTATAATTCAAAGTGTTTGTTTTTCGATTATAAACGTGAAACTTTATAATATCATTTTACTTACTAGGACTGAAATAACTGAGAAGTTGAAACTTCTCAATTTAATTCTGAAACTGCTGAATGAAACTGAATGCAAGAGAACCTGCTTAAACTGCCGACTGAAATTGAATGTACTGTCACTTTGCTTGACTTGATCATTTCATATCTGACCTACAGAATTATTCCTGTCAAATATAACTCAAACTTATTCATTTATTACCCACAATATACAACGATATGCAATCTGACTGCACAAATAATTAACACAAAAGAATAACCGTGAATTAGAAGAAATCCTAACAATAACCCATACATATCATAACTCACTTACCTCACAGAAAATCTTCATTACACGAACTACAGCAATACAGCAAGCACCAATGCAGCCAGCTAAATAAAAGATTCTAACTACTGTAGGCAAATGGTTAGCAAACGAAAGATTTTGTTGCAGAGCAAACAATGTATTTAGCAAATTTTAGCTTATGTGACATCCAGTTCAAAAAACTATATAATCGTCTGTGACATCCAGTTCCAAAATTTATATAATCATTAATTATATTAAATCTGCATGATGGACAGGTCCAGACGGTCTGCTCACACTAACACTTCAGACCTCTAATCTCTATCACTGCTAACTATAAACATCCAACCTCAATCACTGCTGGCTATTCCCTTCTAACTTCCATCGCTGCTAGCTATTCATCTCCAACTGCCTTCACTGCTTGGTATTAATTTCTCACTGCCAGTCTGACCAGCCACACTGAGTCTCTTACAGAGAGCACACAGAACTGTCAGAGTTATTAATGCAGTCAGTCACGCTGCCAACATATAAACGTATAAATAGGCTACTTACAAACGTAAATATTACCATTCAGATGAAGATGAGAACTTGCACTCTGGACAGCAAACGAGTACAAGCCGTATGGTATGTAACACGCGCTCGCCAGCTGACTTATATGGAATGCTGACAATTTGCTTGGTCAATACACGTGTGTTCGGCTGCAGTGTGATGCAGGAAGTAAGCGTCTGGCCACCGTCCGCAGCGTGCCGTATTAACTAGCGCTGCCTCGGTTGCGAATATGTCTCATTTCTTAGCTCACCATGGATTCCTTCGATACGATTAGGATGTCAGACACAGTGATGATAAGTGTGAGTAGCATGCGTGTTTTATAATCAGCCTTTGTTAATAAAACACTTACTTCTCGGTGCTCGCGTATTGCTGTACCTCAAGGGCCCACAGGTTACAATCATGACAAATATTTCGTGTAATTATCGTCTGGGGCAACAAAAAAAATAATCTCCTTATACAAATGGTGTCAGAAGTGGGACAATTATGGAAAATCTACATTCCTGAAGAGGTGTAGCACAACGTGAACTTCGAGCAGCAGCAGCAGCATGAACATCTTCAACTATGCAGGGACATCCAACGCTGGAATTCAGGTTGGTCTACTCCGGTATGGCTAGAATACGAAAGGCAGTGATGAATTTTTATTTTACATTTGAGTGACTCATTGGCGTTAAATTAAATGAAATGTCGCAATCCAGTCAGACTAATGTTGTCGATTTACAAATTGTTATTAACGAACTGCAAGAATAGATTCGGCAGCTAAAAGCAGAAAGAAGCGAGCAGAACACACCGAAAGACTTGTCATATGATAGTGCATGCGGTCACGTTCAACTAAAATAAAGAATTTTTCATTATTGCCATCAGTACAAGTGTAGCTGGAAACCTGAAGATGAAGTGAAGGTGTTTTTTCGTAAACTTGAAGGTGCCGCCCTGTTAGGATCATGAACAGATTCCGAAAAGCTAGTGGTTGCCAAATTAAGAAATCAGGGAGCAGCACAAGATTTCAATAGCGTGCAGCCTAATTGTGCGAAAACAGAAGATTACAATGAGTTTAGAACGATTGTTCTTCAACAATTTAATCCTAAAAACGCAATCAGATTTTACAGAGAGCAGCTTTACAGTTTGCGAATGCGACGAGACGAATCTATCGAGCAGTTTGCCGACAGAATTCGAAACATCAACGCTCAATCGTACGAGTTGGTAGAAGAAAACGAAAATCGCATTCAGTCGTTCGAAGCTGACCAGAGAGCCTTGGACACATTCATTCATGGGCTGCACGTAGAGGCAGTAAGCAAAGCTGTTTGATAGGCACTATGTAAAACTTTTTAGGAAGCAGTAGAATCAGCTGTTGGTTTCGTTGAAGCGCTAAGACGACCGAATGAGATGCAAATACAAGAACGCAGAGTTTTCAACACAACAGTACAATGCCACAGGTGCAATAAGCTGGGTCACAAGCGTAAGGATTGTAAAGAGAATCCAATCTGTTATCATTGCGGGATGCAGGGTCATGTTTCGAGAGATTGTCGCAACAAGAAGAAAGGTAATGCAAACAACAGACAACCTGCCAGATCTTTAAACGAGTAAGGGGTCGTACAGGCCACCACTCAGTCCGCCTCTTGCCAAAGGCAGTGGTTCTTGTTAGTTCCAGTGAAAATCAGACCGAAAATGACTTCGTGATAGGTGCTGTATATCGTGGGAGAAACATAAGACTACTTGTTGACACAGGAGCACAGACCTCATTAATGTGGTGTGGCATGGATAAACGGCATAAATTGAACCCACCGCTATTAAAAAAGCGAGGGTTAAGCAGTACTGACATTGTGGGAATGGACCGCCCAAACGGTGCAACAGTTAAACCGTCCAAGTCGAAGTTCAAATAGATCAGCCTCAGCAAATTCCCAAGGGAGGAGGAAAGACAATCTACGTTGAAGTTGTCACTCCAATTGAAGGAACAAACTTTGTTATTAATTGAGCGATCCGAGAAAAGTGGGTTACTGAATACAATGCATTGTTATATTGCTAGCAGTGTAAGTGTCGCTACAATGGTGAGACAGAATGTCGCAAAAGTCTCGGTTACAATAACGAATATGAGCAATGAGGATGTTGTTTTGCCACGAGGAACGAAAGTTGCTGAAGTGCCGAGCATAAGTAAAAGTGACGTAATACAGATTCCAGATGAGGTAACAAATGCTGCAGCTCTAAACACAGAGTTTTGTAACAGTACTGCAATATTGTAATGAGGAGACGAAGTTAATAATGAACCATAGCGCAAGATTTGGGAGAAGATAGAACATTTGACAACTGATGAACAGAAAATTTTAGCGCCTGTTTTGTTGGTGTATGCAGATTTATTTCGAGAATGTGCTAATACACCTGTCGCTCATTTAGTTCGGCATCATATTCACAGAGGGAATGCACCCCCAATCACACAGAAACCTTACCAAATACCATTTGGTCAAAGACAGTTGGTAGAACACATGGTTAACAATTAGAAGCCAGAATTATAAAACCAAAGATACTTCAGACCCTCCATGGTGTTCACCTGTTGTAATTGTAAAGAAGAAATCAATTTCTGGAGAACCACATTTCCATTTTTGTGTTGATTACCAATCTTTCAATGCAATGACCACACCCAATATTTATCCCTTACCAAATTTAGTGGAAACCTTGGATTACTTGGGCAGATGTCGAATTTCGTCAGTATGTGATTTAACAAGTGGTTATCACCAGTTAACAGAGTATCCAGGTGATCAAACAAAAACTTCATTTGTAACAGTAACAGTAGTATACAAGTATCTTCATATGCCGTTTGGAATTCATAACGCTCCAGCTACATTTCTACACCTGATGGATTCAGTGTTACCCCAACACAAGCACCTGTTTTCCTGGATGATGTAATATTTTTTGGTGATAACATGAAGCAGTGTACTGAGCTGTTTTATAGCATATAAAAAGCACATACCTGTTTTTATCAATAGATAAATGTCATTTTGCTCAAAAAAGTTAACTATAATGGTCATGTTATGACCAGTGAAGGTGTTCGACCTGATCGAAAATTAATTGAAGACATAAAGAATTTTGCTGAACCACAGAATTTGAAAGCACTACAATCATTCTTGGAATTGTCAAATATCCAACGGAGTATTTATAGCCAGTTAAGCGAACATAGCACGTCCAGTGACACAACTACTGAAGAAAGGACCCACATTAATTGGTCAATAGAGTGCAAAATGACAATGGAAGTACTTAAAACTGCTCTAACCACAGTCCCAGTGCTAGCCTATCCAGATTTCAGTAAACCTTTTCTTCTTTCAACAGATGCATCCAATTTTGCCATAGGTGCAATCTTGTCTCAAGAAGTTGATGGTCGTGAACATCCAATCTCATCTGCTTCCAGACAATTAAACAAAACAGAATTAATTACACTACTACTGAGAAGGAGCTTTGTGCTTTGCTTTTGGTACAACACATAACAGATGTTTCTTAACAGGAAGAGAATTTACAGTTATTACAGATCATACCGCACTTAAATGGTTATTGAGCTTAAAGGATCTGAGTTCCAGATTAACAAGATGGGCATTAAGACTGAGTGAGTACCAAGTTAAGTTTATTCACAGGCCGGGTAAACAACATGTGAAAGCTGATGCAGTGAGTTGAAAAGTCAATGTTTGTGTTACAATAAGTCAAGAAGAAGAGTTAAAGAGAGCCAAGAAGAAGATCTACAACGCAAATTATGGAAAAATGATCAACGTTTTGCCGAAATAGATAGATTATTGTACAATATCACTAGTAAAGGAAACTGCCTATATATTCCATAAAGCTTGAAAAAGCAAATCATGAGAGAACAACACGATTCTTTATTATCAGGATATTGCACTAAAAAGCTACAGACATTAATATAGCTCAAATGTTTATCGTGGCTGAGCCGCAAAGCTGACGGTTTCGAGTTTGTTTCACAATGTGGTTCCTGTAACAGACGGAATAATGTACAAAAAAGTAGAGCACCATTGTAAGAACTGCCAGAGACAAGTGAACCATTTGAAGGAGTAGGACTAGATGTCGTAGGACCGTTGCCTAAGACCAAAGATTGAAACAAATACCTATTGACAATATTAGATCATTTCTCTAGATACCTTCACATGATACCAATACCTGATCAGAGCGCTGAGACTATAGCTAAAGTTTTTGTAAAAGAATGGAATCTGAAGTGTGGATCACCATTAAGTATAATTAGTGATCAAGGAACGAATTTTATGAGTGAATTACTTAAACTGAGTTGTAAGCTCATGCAAGTAATTCAGTTAAGGACTACACCAGCACACCCTGAAGGAAATGGAAGAGTCGAGCGAGTCCACAGAACAATTATTAAAATGAGATGACAATAAAATCAATTCCCTAAGCTGTCGACAGGTGTTGATATATATCAATGGGATCAGTTGAAAATGTGTGCCCCAGCCAGAACTTGAACCCCACTTAAATGGCAGATGCTCTATCAATCTTAGCCACTGAGGGCACAGAGGATAGTGTGACTGCAGGGATTTATCCCTTGCATGCTCCCTGTGAGACCCACATTCCCTACCTAATGTCCACACACTACATTCATAGTTCCCCTGCCCACTACACTCATTAATTGTGGCAGAGAATCTTACCGAGTTCCAAAAGAGTTCGGGCAGTGTGTGTGTATCCAGCACAGAAGAAGAAGGTCAATGGCCGGTTAGCCTTAACTATATGAAGATGGTATCTGTTGTGTCTAAAAGAACTGGCCATTGACCTTCTTCTTCTGTGCTGGATGCACATTAACTGGCAGAACTCTTACAGGACTTGGTAAGATTGTCTGCCATGAGTAATGAGTGTAGTGTGTAGGGGCACTACGAATGTAGTGTGTGGACATTGAGTTGGGAATGTGGCTCAGTGGATTAATCTTCAATGCCACACATTGTGATTTTTCATGTGAACTGTTTGATATGCCTAGTGTATTGCCAACTACATTTCATGCAACTGGACATTTGCCGTTAACGAGAATGTTATGTGTTTATTACAATGATTCATACATATTAACATATGGAAAGCATTCCTTATCAAGTTTTTCTGACCATAATAATTTAATTAAGGATATCCATGAAAATTTGATTTCTTCCAATAATGAGTTAAACTTCATTGAAGCAGCAAATAGAATTAAGTTCTTCGAGTCATCCAGTAATATTAATGCTTACTTGATTATCAGTATTGTGTTTATATTGCTTTTATTAATTTGTCTTTTGTCAACAGCATTTGTCATGTATGAAACTGTCATCCTGAAGGCACACTCCTCCGTACCGAACGTTACTGTGTCTGCAAATGAAATACATGTTGCAATGCCTTCTGATGGAACAAATGGCGAAATAGATTCATAATGCCCAGGAGGTAGTTTTGAGCCATCTATGGTTGCTCTTTTTCTCTGGGGAGAGTGATGTAAGGGTCTACAGGTAGCACACAGCCATACGGTACATAACACATGCTAGCCAGCGGACTTGTCTGGAATGCTGACAATTTGCTTGGTCAGTACTCGTCTACCCGGCCGTAGTGCGACACAGAGAGTAAGCATCTGGCCGCCGTCCGCAGCACGCAATATTAACTAACGTGGCCTTGGACGTGAATATATCTCTTTTCTTGCCTCACCATGGAGCCTTTCGATATGGCCGTAATTACGATGTCAGACACAGTGATTGTAGGTGCACATAGCATGCGTGTTTTATAATCAGCCTTTGTTAATAAAACTGTTTAAACTTACGTCTCAGTGTTCACGTATTGCTGTACCTCAAGGACCCACAGCTTAGAAATCCTGACTAATATTTTGTCTAATTATCATCCGGGGCAACAACACAAATAACCCCCTTATAACAAGCTAAATATACCCACAGGGGTTACGTATTTGAGATTTCTCGTTATTAATTATTAGAATGCATGATGTCCGTTCCTTCAAAAGACAGATACCACATTATTAGTTAAGGACTGACGTAACACCATGAACACAAACAATAGGTAGGTCTCTAGATGACAACAAAAACACCAGACTTCCAGGAAAAGAGACCATTGCCTGAATGAGCAGGCAATACCTTTCCATAAAATATTTCACCTTATCACCAAAAAGGTTGAACCTTTTCAGAGGAAGCCAACAGTAGCCCTACAACCATCCACAGCACCTTTACTTTGTCACTGCCATCCCTCCAACTCAAAAATTTCTCTTGCATAGTTTCGCCACCCAAGCTTGAAATAGCTGAAGTTGAAATCAACTCCAGTGTGCTAAACACCTAACTGTCACGTTCACAGACAGGTACTGTGTTCCAAACCTAGCCTGCAAACAGATACCATGTGTCATATCCACAAACACACCAACAAGGTTCTCTGTGAAAGCAGTCAAGTCATATGCCAATTCTGCTATAACTTCTGCACAGGTTTTTATGTTGGCATGGCCACCAACCCTGTGCCCTCCCAAATGAATGGCTGTTGCCAGACTTTGACCAAGAACAGGTTTCACCACCAAGTGACAGAATGCAGTGGAACACAATGTACTTGACTTCAATGGCTGCTTCGCAGCTTGTGCCATTTGGATCCTCTCCCCCTACCACTCACTCTGACACATTTCTATCCTGTTTGCATACTCTAGCCATCATCCTCCCATTTTTCCCCCTCCCAGCTTGTTTGATTCTCTCCCCTCACTTGATGTGATGCAGCCTTTCGCCCAAGTTTCATGCTGCAGTGGTGAGAGAATGTAGTCATCTGTCACAACCTAACACTAACTTCCCCAAGTTGTGACTGTGGCGCTGAGAAGCAGATTGTCACCATTTATTTCAAAACTGTTCTCTGAAAACTGTCCCTGACCATACAACAGTTTTTCTGATGACGATGGAGGGTTCAATAGACTACAGTGATGGTGTGGATATTAGTTTATAATTTCAGATAATTGTAAATACTAATTTTTATTGATGTAGCCATTCATCAAATAAATAAAATATACCTGACTGTGAATAAGTATGTGTATTTTTTGTTTATTAGCTCTGAAGATGCACACTGTCTTTAAGTTCAACGAGATTTTCAGTCTTGTTCAGATGTCTGTCAAGTGCTCAGTGACTCAACTGTGAAGAGAATGATTGTCATTACTCTTGCCATTATAGGTAATTCATTTTAGACCTTCCAGAATTTTATTATTGCTAAACCATTTTGTAGATTTGTGCTGTATATGATCCACTTATTTTAAGAATCACCCATTGAGAATATACATGGCCTATTAGAACGGTATGAAACTTGGATGTAAGTGCAAGATATGAAGTCCAGTAGGTAATGCTACTGTTTTATTTACATCTAACGTAAGTCGTGCTGCGAGCGTTACTGCATAAAAGTACCCTGTGCCTTAAAGGTCGATTCACACATGACGGAACATCAAATTATTCCACCATGTATTCCAAAACGTGCTCTTCCAACAGACCATCAACAGAATGGAAATGCAATGTCAAAGTTTCTCAGGAAGAAATTTTTGTCATTGACATGGGTGGGAGGGAGGTGGGCGATTTCATCATCTGCTAACATCGGAATTTAACGTAATTTCCGGTGCTCATTCTTGATATAGTAATGGAATTTATGCTTTGCAGTCTCCTTAATTTTTATTTAATTATGTTTTTGTGACACACTGCAAATGTTGCATGACGACTTGGATATTTTTTCATGACTATTTTCCACAAGAGAGGCCAACTATCTGAAATAGAAAAATAATTTCGGTTTTATAGTACCTGGACAAAGAAAAAGCTTACACTTCATATAAATAAGGACAAATACTGATGAAATGGTTTTTGTTAAATACATCGTTAAACTGTGAAAGGGTCAGCTCTATTGAATAAGAAAAAACAGTTCTTTTTGACAATATTTAGTACTTAGAAGGAAAACATAAATGGAGAAGGTAAAAAGGCTCTATATTACACTTTAATGTTGTTTTATGTATTTGTATATATATATATATATATATATATATATATATATATATATATACATACATATTTTTTTCTAAAAATAAATGATGTTTTGAAATATTTGGACGACACTTTTCATATTGTTTCACTGTCTCACGGTTTGCGTTACAAACATTATTAAGAAGATCCATTACGAAATTATGGTGGTTACCAACGAAGTCTCTGTATAGCCTCAATTATTAGGCCACAATACACTCTAAGCACTTCCATCCAGGAGACATCTGTATGGAACGTGAGATGGAACCTTATTGACCATCTACATCTATGTGATTACTCTGCTATTCACACTTAACTGCCTGGCAGAGGGTTCAATGAACCCCCTTCAAGCTGTCTCTCTACCGTTCCACTCTCGAATGGCACATGGGAAAAATGAGCCCTTAAATTTTTCTGTGCAAGCCCTGATTTCTCTTATTTTATCGTGATGATCATTTCTCTCTATGTAGGTGGGTGCCAACAGAATATTTTCGCAATCGGAGAAGAAAACTATGATTGAAATTTCGTGAGAAGATCCCGTCGCAACGGAAAACCTTTTGCTTTAATGATTGCAACTCCAATTCATGTATCATGTCTATGCACTATCTCCCCTATTTCGCGATAATACAAAACGAGCCGTCCTTCTTTAAACTTTTTCAATATCATCCATCAGTCCCTCCTGATATGGATCCCACACTTCACAGCAATACTTCAGAACAGGGCAGACAAGTATAATGTAAGCAGTCTCTTTAGTAGATCTGTTGCACCAGTGAATCACAGTTTTTGGTTTGCTCTTCCCACAATATTATCTAAGTGATCGTTCAAATTTAGGTTATTTGTAATTGTAATCCCTAAGTATTTAGTTGAATTTACAGCCTTCAGATTCGTGTGACTTATCGCTTAATCGAAATTTAGCGGATTTCTTTTAATACTCATGTGAATAACTTCACACTTTTCTTTATTCAGGGTCAACTGCCTTTTCACACCACACAGATATCTCATATAAATCATTTTGCAATTCATTTTGGTCATCTGATGACTTTACAAGACGGTAAATGACAGCATGATCTGCAAATCATCTAAGACGGCGACTCAGATTGTCTCCTACATCGTTAATATGGATCAGGAACAATAGAGGGCCTATAAAACTTCCTTGGAGAATGCTGGATATTACTTCTGATTTACTCGATGACTTTCCATCTATTACTACAAACTGTGACCTTTCTGACAGTAAATCACGAATCCAGTCGCACAACTGTGGCGATATTCCATACGCAAAGTGTTTGGTTAGAAGACGCTTGTGAGGAACGGTGTCTAAAGCCTTCTGAAAATCCAAAAATATGGAGTCAATTTGACATTCCCTGTCGATAGCACTCATTTCTTCACGAGTATAAAGAGCTAGTTGTGTTCCGCAGGAATGATATTTTCTGAATCTGTGCTGACTATGTGTCAGTAAATCGTTTTCTTTGAGGTACTTCATAGTGTTCGAACACAGCATATGCTCCAAAACCCTACTGAAAATCGACGTTAGTGATATGGGCCTCTAATTCAGCGGATTACTCCTATTTCCCTTTTTGGGTATTGGTGTGACTTATGCAACTTTCCAGTCTTTAGGTACAGAACTTTCTGTGATCGAGTGGTTTTATATAATTGCTAAATATGGAGCTATTTTATCAGCATATTCTGAGAGGAACCTGACTGGTACACAATCTGGACCGGAGACCTTGCCTTTATTAAGGGGAATATGTATGTCCTATACCCACAGTGTTAAATTTGCAATATTGATGACCCATTATCTCAGAACCTGTGACAGATATAGATATGAAATTTTTGGGATGTATAGAATCACTCCTTTTCTGATTACTGAACCAGATTCAAAATGTGCAGATAAATAATTAGCTAGTTATGATTTTTTAAAATGTTGTTCAATATTTTCTTTTAAAAGTCCACTTTTCTTCCCAAGTAACAAACCGTTAGAGGTAGAAATGTTTTGGGAGTTTCAGTAGCTGCAGTATACTAAGTGGTAACATAGTGTAAAATTAGAGGTATGTATCTGTAGTAGTTTCTGAGATATTTGGTCAAATAACTTTAAAAATGTCATTTCCGGCAAATCAAGTTCAAACATTTTATTTGATATTAACTTACGCATCGAGGCATGCCAGCTTCTAGAAACAGCTATCCTGCAAACCTAGAAGCTTCCTTCTTTTCCTGCCTCTTGCTTCTTTAGTCATTTCCTCTGCTGCACGCTGGGCTTTCATGATCGCAAGTCGATCCATTCGCTGAAGAGCTTGCAGTGTGTTGCCACCTGGAGTGATACCAAGTTCCTCCAGTACCCCAATTCTTCCCTTTATACCATCATTAAACGTTATCACAGCATCACAAACAAAACCAAACATAGAGTTTTCCTTCCTACAAAGACATTTTTTTGTATGCAAGCCCAAACTACATTATTGAAAGACTCATTCTGGCTTTGTGTTCGACCATGGAGACATATTGAAAGGTCAGGATAAGATAATTCTCTATATATTGGTTTAATAGCTTCTGTCACTGCAGATGGTATGCTATTTTTGTGCCTAAATTGTTCCTCACTACCCTCTGCCTGAGCTTTGTGGTACTTGCACCATGAATCAGCACCAGGTGGACAAAGAACATGTATAGGTGTATTATCAGTGGAAGATTTGTGGAAGAACGTAGCCCACACTGCTCATTTCATCCCTTGTAGGTCATGTGTACTGTTTCTTATTGCCATTCCATAATAATGCTGGAGTTCATCAATGTTTTTGTCTGTAAGTCTTCATTTACCATTTAGGGTCTTTCCATCTGATAACTTCTCTTTCCCCTTTGTCTGCTTCAATTTAGGGAGACGTGTTCCCATCCGTTTTTGAACGTGGCCCACACATTCAATCTTAACAATCTGCTAATTACCATAACGTTGGCTTTCCACGACTGATTTGTATGCTTTTGAATCACCATCCCCCGAGTACTCAGTGTAACACACACCTCTCTCCTGTTGTGAATGTCTGAACATAGAAACAACTGCAGTAGCCTCCATACCCCCACTAGTTCCCTCATAGTTGTTAGCACAATTTGTTTTATGGCTTTCACTTGTTTCATCAACGGATTTACACTGATGAAGTATTTAATTAGCACTTCAATGTCTAAAACTTTACGTGTGTCAACACTAGTGACAGTTGCAACTACATTATTTGATGTGTGACCTCTCTTCTGCCATGTGCCATCAACTGCCACAGATAAGTCTGTTGTGTTATTTAATTCTACTGCTTCTTTAGCAGCAGCTCTCATAGAAGCAACAGCAACAGATTTGACACATTCACCAATTACTTCTGTGTACTTACTTGATCTGGTTGGTGTGTTTGGCAAGTTCAGCGTTGCACATAATACTTCAGCTGCAGTCTATCCTTTCCCAATGCACCTCATTCCATACAGGAATATAACATTGCTCTCAAACAAGTCATTCTTGCACTTTTCAGAAATCCAAAAGGATGTCGAGAGCCTGCAAACTTCGCACTGAATATCAAGTTTGTTAGCCAGTCCAGTCCTTGCAGATGAGGCCTCAGAGATGCTAATTTGCCCACTACAAACCTTACATGACACAGCATCTTGCAAAACGTGTCCTAACACATTCAAATCTAAAAGAACATAACCTAAACTATTTTGATCTTTGCCAATAAATAAATCCTCATGGTCTCCAAGTTTCCTCTTCCAAGCACTAGTAGGTGTGTCCTTATCACAGTTCTGTGAAAAATCAGTTTCAGGATAAACACTGGATTCAGATTTTGTGATATGCTGATTTCCATGGAAATGTCGCTTCTTAAAAGAACCCTTTCTTTTCGTCATTTTGAAAAGAGGTATAACAGCGTATAATAACACACCAAACCACTATGTTTTCAGTTCAACACTTATGAAACAAGACAACCAAAAAGTAAATAAACAAAACGCATGTGCTATAGCGCCATTTCTGTTTACACAGTGCATCCAACCTCTTAACACAAACATTAACATGACTTCAAGCAAAAATAGCTGAAAACCACAGCCTTCGAGATTGAATAGTTCAAGAGATAGAGATACTTAGGCAAGTCAGTGCAGAACGACCCGATAATTTTACACACGTACTATTAACTTTAAAATGATAAAAACTACACTTCCAATTGGAATTTTTCGACAAATAATGCATCAAATTATTCAGGAGAGATCAAATATTAAGAAGAGGTAATAATCCGAAAATGTCACTTTTTGACCACTTCCGCCATACATTCTCCCCTTAAATGATTTAACTGCTTTGTTACACCGAAGATATCTACTTTTATGTTTCTCATCTTGGCAGTTGTTCTAGATTGGAATTCAAGAATATTTACTTCGTATTCTTTGGTGTAGGAGTTTCGGAAAACCGTGTTTAATAACTTTGCTTCACTGTCATCAGTAACTTCACCTTTGTTATTGCGCAGTGAAGGTATTGACTGCGTCTCGGCACTGGTGTGCTTTATGTATGACCTGTATCTCTTTGGGTTTTCTGCCAGATTTCGAGACAGAATTTCGTTGTGGAAATTATTAAAAGCATCTCGCATTGATGCACATGCTATATTTCGAACTTCCGCAAAACTTCGCCAATCTTCGGAATTTTGGGTTCTTTTAAATTTGGCATGCTTTTTCCGTTGCTTCTGCAACAGTGATCTGACCCGTTTTGTGTACCATGGGGGATCAGTACCATCACATTATTCTATGTGGTATATATCTCTCAATTGCCATCGATACTATCTCTCTGAAATCATTCCACATCTTTTCTACGCTTGTGTGATCAAATCGGAAAGAATGGAGACTATCTCTTAAAGAGGCGTTAAGAGCATTTTTGTCAGCTTTTTTAAATAGATGTACTTTGCGTTTTTTTTCGATTGTTGTGGGTCTTACGGTATTCAGCCTAGCAGCAACTGCCTTGTGGTCGCTAATCCCTGTATTCGTCATGATACTCTCTATTTGTCCAGGATTATTTGTTGCTAAGAGGTCAAGATTGCTTTCGCAACATTTTACGCTTCGAGTGGGCTGACGAACTAATCGTTCAAAATCATTTTCTGAGAAAGCATTCAGTACAATTTCGGATGCCTTTTTATGCCTGCCGCCGGCTTTAAACGTATAACTTTTCCAGCATATCGAGGGTAGATTAAAGACACACCAATTATAATTGTATGAGTGGGGTACTTATTTGAAATGAGACTCAACTTTTCTTTGAACTGTTCAGCAACTACATCTTCTGAGTCGGGGGTCGGTAAAACGACCCAATTAATAGTTTAGTCCGATTGTCAAGTATAACCTATATCCATACAATTTTGCAGGAACTATATACTTCAGTTTCAATACAAGGCAAACTACTACTGAACGCAATAAAAAGTCTACCACCAATTGTATTTAATCTACCCTTTCTGAGCCCTGTTAGATCGTTAGAAAAAAATTCTGATGAGCTTATTTCCCAGCTTTCTGTACCTATAACTATTTGAACTTCAGTGCTTTCTATTAGGGCTTGGAGCTCTGGTCTCTGGTGTCTACATGTAATTACTGCTCCACAAGGAACTGATCTCTCAGAGGGACAGCTACAGCTCTACAAGACAGCAGACGTGAACACATGCTGTTCAGTGGTTTAGTATTAACGCCTTGTAATGCAAGGTATCTGTTTTGTGTACATCTTAACTGAGTAGCTTTTGTTAACACCCCATGAACTTATTATCGTGTGGACCAAGATTATTCTACATATTTGATCCGAACCATGGACCTTGCCGTTGGTGGCGAGGCTTGCGTGCCTCAGCGACACAGATGACCATACCGCAGGTGCAACCACAACGGAGGGGTATCTGTTGAGAGGTCAGACAAATGTGTGGTTCCTGAAGAGGGGCAGCAGCCTTTTCAGTAGTTGCAGGGGCAACAGTCTGGATGATTGAATGATCTGGCCTTGTAACACTAACCAAAATGGCCTGGCTGTGCTTGTACGCAAACGGGTGAAAGCAAGGGGAAACTACCGACGTAATTTTTCCCGAGGGCATGCAGCTTTACTGTATGGTTAAATGATGATGGCGTCCTCTTGGGTAAAATATTCCGGAGGTAAAATAGTCCCCCATTCGGATATCCAGGCGGGGACTACTCAAGAGGATGTCATTATCAGAAGAAACTGCCATCCTATGGATCGGAGCGTGGAATGTCAGATCCCTTAATCGGGCAGGTAGGTGAGAAAATATAAAAAGGGAAATGGATAGGTTAAAGTTAGATATAATGGAAATTAGTGAAGTTTGGTGGCAGGAGGAACAAGACTTTTGGTCAGGTGCATACTGGGTTATAAATACAAAGTCAAATAGGGGTAATGCAGGAGTAGGTTTAATAATGTGTAAAAAAACAGGAGTGTGGGTAAGCTACTACAAACAGAATAGTGAACGCATTATTGTGGCAAAGATAGACTCGAAACCCACTCCTACTACAGTAGTATAAGTTTATATGCCAACTAGCTCGGCAGATGACGAAGAAATTAATGAAATGTATGATAAAATAAAAGAAATTATTCAGGTAGTGATGGGAGACGAAAATTTAATAGTCATGGGTGACTGGAATTCGAGAATAGGAAAAGGGAGAGAAGGAAATGTAGTAGGTGAATATGGATTGGGGCTAAGAAATGAAAGAGGAAGCCGCCTGGTTGAGTTTTGCACAGTGCATAACTTAATCATAGCTAACACTTGGTTCAAGAATCATGAAAGAAGGTTGTATACATGGAAGAATACTGGAGATACTAGAAGGTATCAGATAGATTATGTAATGGTAAGACAGAGATTCAGGAACCAGGTTTTAAATTGTAAGACATTTCCAGGGGCAGATGTGGACTCTGACCACAATCTATTGGTTATGAACTGTAGATTAAAACTGAAGAAACTGCAAAAAGTTGGGAATTTAAGGAGATGGGACCTGGATAAACTGACTAAATCAGAGATTGTACAGAGTTTGAGGGAGAGCATAAGGGAACAATTGACAGGAATGGGGGAAAGAAGTACAGTAGAAGAAGAATGGGTAGCTCTAAGGGATGAAGTAGTGAAGGCAGCAGACGATCAAGTAGGTAAAAAAACGAGGGCTAGTAGAAATCCTTGGGTAACAGAAGAAAAATTGAATTTAATTGATGAAAGGAGAAAATATAAAAATGCAGTAAATGAATCAGGCAAAAAGGAATACAAACATCTCAAAAATGAGATCCACAGGAAGCGCAAAATGGCTAAGCAGGGATGGCTGGAGGGCAAATGTAAGCATGTAGAGGCTTATCTCACAAGGGGTAAGATAGATACCGCCTACAGGAAAATTAAAGAGACCTTTGGAGAAAAGAGAACCACTTGTATGAATATCAAGAGCTCAGATGGAAACCCAGTTCTAAGCAAAGAAGGGAAAGCAGAAAAGTGGAAGGAGTCTATACAAGGGCGATGTACTTGAGGACAGAATTATGGAAATGGAAGAGGATGTAGATGAAGATGAAATGGGAGACATGATACTGCGTGAAGAGTTTGACAGAGCACTGAAAGACCTGAGTCGAAACAAGGCCCCAGGAGTAGACAACATTCCATTAGAGCTACTGACAGCCTTGGGAGAGCCAGTCCTGACAAAACTCTACCATCTGGTGAACAAGGTGTATGAGACAGGTGAAATACCCTCAGACTTCAAGAAGAATATAATAATTCCAATCCCAAAGAAAGCAGGTGTTGATTGACAGATGTGAAAATTACCGAACTATCAGTTTAATAAATCACATCTGCAAAATACTAACACAAATTCTTTACAGACGAATGGAAAAACTGGTAGAAGCCAACCTCGGGGAAGATCAGTTTGGATACCATAGAAATATTGGGGCACGTGAGGCAATACTGACGTTACGACTTATCTTAGAAGAAAGATTAAGGAAAGGAAAAACCTACGTTTCTAGCATTTGTACACTTAGAGAAAGCTTTTTACAATATGACTAGAATAGTCTCTTTCAAATTCTGAAGGTGGCAGGGGTAAAATAGAGGGAGCGAAAGGCTATTTACAATATGTACAGAAACCAGATGGCAGTTTTAAGAGTCGAGGGGCATGAAAGGGAAGCAGTGGTTGGGAAGGGAGTGAGACAGGTTTGTAGCCTCTCCCCAATGTTATTCAAGCTGTATATTGAGCAAGCAATAAAGGAAACAAAAGAAAAATTTGGAGCAGGTATTATAATCCATGGAGAAGAAATAAAAACTTTGAGGTTCGCCAATGACATTGTAATTCTGTCAGAGACAGCAAAGGACTTGGAAGAGCAGTTGAACGGAATGGACAGTGTCTTGAAAGGAGGATATAAGATGAACATCAACAAAAGCAAAACGAGGATAATGGAATGTAGTACAATTAAGTCAGGTGATGCTGAGGGAATTAGATTAGGAAATGAGACACTTTAAGTAGTAAAGGAGTTTTGCTATTTGGGGAGCAAAATAACAGATGGTGGTCGAAGTAGAGAAGATATAAAATGTAGACTGGCAATGGCAAGAAAAGCATTTCTGAATAAGAGAAATTTGTTAACATCGAGTATAGATTTAAGTGTCAGGAAGTCGTTTCTGAAAGTATTTGTATGGAGTGTAGCCATGTATGGAAGTGAAACATGGACGATAAATAGTTTGGACAAGAAGAGAATAAAAGATTTCGAAATGTGGTGCTATAGAAGAATGCTGAAGATTATATGGGTAGATCACATAACTAATGATGAAGTATTGAATGGAACAGGGGAGAAGAGGAGTTTGTAGCACAACTTGACAAAAAGAAGGGACCAGTTAGTAGGACATGTTCTGAGGCATCACGGGATCACAAATTTAGCATTGGAGGGCAGCGTGGAGGGCAAAAATCGTAGAGGGAGACCAAGAGATGAATACACTAAGCAGATTCAGAAGGATGTAGCTTGCAGTAGGTACCGGGGGATGAAGAAGCTTGCACAGGATAGAGTAGCATGGAGAGCTGCATCAAACCAGTCTGAGGACTGAAGACCACAACAACAACAATGATTGTAGTATCCCAAACATGGTGATTGAAGATAAAAAATTCAAATCTTACAACATGAAGCTAATAAAAAACGTATCGAAGCGAATCCAGGGAAGTTAAGTGTATCACTCAACAATTAAGAGTTCAAAATTAGTGTCGTTTGTGAGAAACACAGTTTAACCAAGATCATAAATTAATGTGAACAAAAGAAATACATTTGCATCAGAGAATGATTGTTGTAATAAAATAAAATACCTACTGTGCAATCTATCAGTGGTTTCCCATAAATACTGTTTTGATCACTTTAAATTGAAACACGATGTGTTGATCACTTCAGAAGAGACTGAACTCGAATTTTTCTAGAGAATCAGTAACTAGAAGCAGCAGACTGAAAGAAACATGTTACTTAATCATAAGCGTGAATCATACTTACTTCAGATACCGTCATTCGGCAATTCTTTTTATGCCACCATTCAAGACATTATAAGTCAGTATACCTGGAAAGACGATATCGATTATGATGAGATGGAGGCATAAGTCACTTAGAGGATAGGAGATGTACTGATAAATGTTTCAACGTTGTTTGCCAACAGAGTAGTGGCATGACAACCAGAATGCCATCTGTGTCTACCCTTTGACAGGGAATGTTCACAGCCAGAAGGCTCTGCGTGGTGCAGATGTGTGAAGCAAGCAGGAAACGATGCCGTGGAAGTAATGGAACAAAACTTAATTTAGGACAGCCTGCATCATTGCCATATTTATTCAAGATGTTGGCTGTCTCTCACCCCTCACCCTGGGAGGTTAGGTGTGGCAATGTCACGCTATTGACATGGCCACCCCTGCTCCTGCAACTCCTTCGCTTTCCCTAGCCCACTCACAGACTCCTCACCTTGTTGCCCTCCCCCCCCCTCCATTTCTGGATTGGTAGGAAAAAGGCTCAATCTGTGCTGAGCTGGTGGATAGGAAGGATGTAAAATAGTTTCTTTATTTACATACTTTATTCGGTTTTGAGGGAGTTATCTACTACTAGATTGTCCTACAGCCACTTCCACTCTCCCCCACTTTCCACTGTCTGCCCGCCCCCACTTTTTCCGATTGTGCATGTGCGAGGGTTCACTTTGAAGTTTGAAGACCACTGACCAAGTTCACAACACAGCCAACAGAGTGTGTTAGAAATGGGTTTGTCCCTGCCCCCCGCAATACGAATGCAGTGTTCCTCCTTCTCCCTTTGGGAACTGGCGGGAAAACAGCTCAGTATGTGCTGAACTGCTGGAGAGGTAGGATCTAGGCAATGTGTTCAATGGAAGTGATTCTGATGTTGGACAGAGAGGACGCTCATAGGTGCACCTATAAGCATGCAGCAGATAGCTGTGTCCATAGCCTCCTACAAGAGGAACGGAAGGAAGTGGTAACAGATAAGCATAAGGAGAATAGCTTTTTTGCAAATAATGACGATGCAGCGGGACGGACTGGTATGGAATGAAGACACATTTTTCATTTCATAGAGACTACTGCCCATTTTGGAGCTATTTATGTTTTTTGAAATGGCCAGTCACTCCGCGTTACAGGAGACAACTTCATCCTATTCCAGTGGCTAAGATGATGTGACTGCTCACCTTGGTGTGTGGAGCTCGACTGTGTTAGTTCACAAAACTGCCACAGAGCGTGTTTTGTCCCCCCCCCCCTCCACTCCCCCTGGAATCCAATAGGAATGCAGCCCCTGTCCCTTCCCCATGCACCTGAAGGGATGTAAGGCTGATGCAGTAGCCCCACCAGTCTCAGTCGCATTCAGTCAGCACAAGAAGAAGAAGAAGAAGAAGAAGAAGAAGAACGAAGCACCAACAGTAAGTGATACCATCATCGTCAGGCATGCTGAAGAAGCAGAGAAACAGTACAAATTAAATGTCTTTCTGCAACCCTGTATCTTTGTTCAGCTTGTGTGTGTGTGTGTGTGTGTGTGTGTGTGTGTGTGTGTGTATGTGTGTGTGTGGATGCTTATTGTGTCTTCTTCTGTGTTCCGTGAACATTGGTGTGTTGGGTCTAACAGTAGCAGCATCAGCCTCTGGTATATCAGGACCTGCAGCTTTGGCATCGGCTCCCAGGATATTGGAAGCTGCAACAGTGGTGGCAAGCTCCAGTTTGTCAGGACCCACAGCAGTGACGGTGACCTTCAGCATGTTGGAACCAATGGCAGCCTCAACTTCATTGAATTAAATTGTAAATTTGTGTTAAGATCTTATGGGACTAAACTGCTTAGATCGTCGGTCCCTAAGCTTTTTTTTTGGTCATCAGTCTACTGACTGGTTTGATGCGGCCCGCCACGAATTCCTTTCCTGTGCTAACCTCTTCATCTCAGAGTAGCACTTGCGACCTACATCCTCAATTATTCGCTTGACATATTCCAATCTCTGTCTTCCTCTACAGTTTTTGCCCTCTACATCTCTCTCTAGTACCATGGAAGTCATTCCCTCATGTCTTAGCAGATGTCCTATCATCCTGTCCCTTCTCCTTATCAGTGTTTTCCACATATTCCTTTCCTCTTCGATTCTGTGTAGAACCTCCTCATTCCTTACCTTATCAGTCCACCTAATTTTCAACATTCGTCTATAGCACCACATCTCAAATGCTTCGATTCTCTTCTGTTCCGGTTTTCCCACAGTCCATGTTTCACTACCATACAGTGCTGTACTCCAGACATACATCCTCAGAAATTTCTTCCTCAAATTAAGGCCGGTGTTTGATATTAGTAGACTTCTCTTGGCCAGTAATGCCTTTTTTGCCATAGCGAGTCTGCTTTTGATGTCCTCCTTGCTCCATCCGTCATTGGTTATTTTACTGCCTAGATAGCAGAATTCCTTAACTTCATTGACTTCGTGACCATCAATCCTGATGTTAAGTTTCTCGCTGTTCTCATTTCTACTATTTCTCATTACCTTCGTCTTTCTCCGATTTACTCTCAAACCATACTGTGTACTCATTAGACTGTTCATTCCGTTCAGCAGATCATTTAATTCTTCTTCACTTTCACTCAGGATAACAATGTCATCAGCGAATCGTATCATTGATATCCTTTCACCTTGTATTTTAATTCCACTCCTGAACCTTTCTTTTATTTCCATCATTGCTTCCTCGATGTACAGATTGAAGAGTTGGGACGAAAGGCTACAGCCTTTTCTTATACCCTTCTTAATACGAGCACTTCGTTCTCGATCGTCCACTCTTATTATTCCCTCTTGGTTGTTGTACATATTGTATATGACCCGTCTCTCCCTACAGCTTACCCCTACTTTTTCCAGAATTTCGAACAGCTTGCACCATTTTATATCGTCGAACGCTTTTTCCAGGTCGACAAATCCTATGAAAGTGTCCTGATTTTTCTTTAGCCTTGCTTCCATTATTAGCCGTAACGTCAGAATTGCCACTCTCGTCCCTTTACTTTTCCTAAAGCCAAACTGATCGTCACCTAGCGCATTCTCAATTTTCTTTTCCATTCTTCTGTATATTATTCTTGTAAGCAGCTTCGATGCATGAGCTGTTAAGCTGATTGTGCGATAATTCTCACACTTGTCAGCTCTTGCCGTCTTCGGAATTGTGTGGATGATGCTTTTCCGAAAGTCAGATGATATGTCGCCAGACTCATATATTCTACACACCAACGTGAATAGTCGTTTTGTTGCCACTTCCCCCAATGATTTTAGAAATTCTGATGGAATGTTATCTATCCCTTCTGCCTTATTTGACCGTAAGTCCTCCAAAGCTCTTTTAAATTCCGATTCTAATACTGGATCCCCCATCTCTTCTAAAACGACTCCTGTTTATTCATCTATCACATCAGACAAATCTTCACCCTCACAGAGGCTTTCAGTGTATTCTTTCCACCTGTCTGCTCTCTCCTCTGCATTTAACAGTGGAATTCCCGTTGCACTCTTAATGTTACCACCGTTGCTTTTAATGTCACCAAAGGTTGTTTTGACTTTCCTGTTTGCTGAGTCTGTCCTTCCGACAACCATATCTTTTTCGATGTCTTCACATTTTTCCTGCAGCCATTTCGTCTTAGCTTTCCTGCACTTCCTATTTATTTCATTCCTCAGCGACTTGTATTTCTGTATTCCTGATTTTCCCGGAACATGTTTGTACCTCCTCCTTTCACCAATCAACTGACGTATTTCTTCTGTTACCCATGGTTTCTTCGCAGCTACCTGCTTTGTACCTATGTTTTCCTTCCCAACTTCTATGATGGCCCTAAGCTTACACACTACGTAATCTAACTTAAACTAACTTATGCTATGGACAACACACACACCCATGTCCAAGGGAGGCTCGAACCCCCATCAGGGAGAGTCATGCGGGATGTGACAAGGCGCCTCAGACCGTGTGGCTACCCCCTCTTCCAATGCGTGGAATCCACCTGGTCAGCATGTTGAAGCGATCAGTGAGTTACTAAAGTTGGTGCCACTCATCGATTTATGTAATGAAGGCACCCAGCGTGTGTCTCAGCAGCATCAGAGCGCTTGGGGTCTCAAGTAGCATGGTGTAGGTCAGTATTGGGCTCTAAGTTATGCACCATCCCAGAACATTCCAGTGTTACTGGAAGAACAGAGTGTACGTACTATGGATGAGAAGGTGTTAATTGCTCCCAGTGGTCTATGGCTTTTCACTTAAACTTATAATTTGACACCTAGCGGTTCAAAGAGTTTAAATACTGGTGTAGAAGCAGCAACAGATAGTGACAAGTGTGTTGTGATGGAAATCTAAAATGTTACCAACAGTGTAAAAGTGCTGTTTACTGAGTTGGAATGGGACAAATTGTATCGTGCAGAACGCTACATCTGTCAACAGAAGACTTTGGATTATTATCCATCTCGTTCTCCTCCTGATAGTTATTGTACTGGTCTGACACTGTCCATCACAGCATTGTATGATGATGCTATGCTCTGGATGAAATCAGGGACATGTCCCTAAATCTACAACATTCCACTGTTATGAACGTATTTGGTTTACGTATCTTGTCATCTCTTGTGTTGGAAAGACTGAACAAGCAGTAGCCATGTACTCAAGATGCATACAATCATGCTGTGAACTATCTATATGTGCATAGTGTGCATGTGGACGATTTGGAACAGTGTTTCAGTCCATGTATCAATGCAGTGCCAAAGTCGACATCGACAGACATAGAAGCCACCCATGATAGATTCAAGGGTAGAATATCTGAGTTTTATGTTGCACCCATCAGGCTGAGGAAAATACGTGTTGAATTTTGTGCATAGAAGAAACCATTATTTACTAAATACCGTACTGGTGTGAATATAAAGAATGAACCAGTGGATTTTTTTATGATGATGTACTGCATCTCGTGTATGATTGCTGAACAGAAAATAAAATATATTATTGTATATCTTTTCTTTTCTTCATAGCCCACTCACATTATACCGTAGCAATTGTAGCTCAGTTTTTAGGTACTGATTGCGCTATAGTGGCTACATACAATATTTGTTTGTCTATAAAAGCCCATTGCACACCAATACCTGATTAGTCGGTATCATGGCAGGGTAAGTGAAACATCCTCACCACAAAGAATTTATTGTAAGTGATTTATTGGTGGTCATGCTGAAGGAGACCAGAAGAAGAAGAAGAATTGGATCTCCTTCTTGATAACACATGCACTATAACTGTAGGTACATCCAGCAGTGTTCCATTGACATTGCTAACACCCCAGATGAAGTCCACTTTGAGCATATATAAGTATGTAGAAAACGCTGTTTCAACCCAAGCATCAGCTCTTGCAGAAGATACTTCAAGATGTAAATTGTGTAACATACACAACATTCAGTCAAAGCAGTCACATCCCTCCATCAAATAAAGTAAAGTCAAACATTGTACTCATATTTGTCGATATTGCTGTGGAAAATCAGGAAAAAATTCTACGACATTTCTGTTTTGGTCGTCATATGGGTGCAGACTTACTTTATTTGAGTCAGACATATTCCAAAATCCTGAAACAGATGATGCAAGATAATTTGAACCTTATTATAGCTTCCAAACAAGCCAATTTGAAATTAAAACATTTACCAAGTGTGTGTAGGGAGTGATACGCCATTCATTGAATTTGTAAAGACGTGTGAAGATTTCTGGAACCACACATTGTATGGATTTCTCGTTATTGATAAATCAAGAAAACTGAATAAAATTCCAGGAGTTTCTTTATATGTAACTGTGGAAAAAGTGTTGAATACATTAGTTTACTTCACATCATGGACAAGTTTGCATGTGTGTCAGGCACTCAGCCCAAGAGCATACGTGTGCATAGTCAGAGATCACGTCAATACACAGATGGAAAATTTTAATCTCTAGAATGTAAAGTCAAGGAGCTAGAAGAATGTAAAGTCAAGGAGGTGGAGGAGGATATTAGTGTTTAACGTCCCGTCGACAACGAGGTCATTAGAGACGGAGCGCAAGCTCGTGTTAGGGAAGGATGGGGAAGGAAATCGGCCGTGCCCTTTCAAAGGAACCATCCCGGCATTTGCCTGAAGCGATTTAGGGAAATCACGGAAAACCTAAATCAGGATGGCCGGAGACGGGATTGAACCGTCGTCCTCCAGAATGCGAGTCCACTGTGCTAACCACTGCGCCACCTCACTCGGTAAAGTTAAGGACCTAGAGATGTATTCCCAGACCCTTCTCAGAATGATCGATAACTAGGGTTAAGAAAATAGAGACCTACACACAGATCATTCTGAGAAAGGAAGTATATGACTTCGTTGATTGAACTGAAATGAATGTACGTAACTTAACTGCAAAGGCTGCTGGATTTGGAAAGAGCATATGTAAGTTGCAGTCTATGAAGGAGTCTGCTCAGTGTATAACAAGATGTCGACTAAGTGTAAGGACATCGAAGGATGGAAGGCTTTTCGAAAGCTGCTAAGATAAGGATTTTTGGATCAAGAGCAGACACTGAGAGAAACCTTTAATCAGTTACTGGATCTCTTGGGAAACTTTGGTGAAACTACACAATGATGACGAGGTTGTTGATTTCATTAACCTCCACAGTAATGTTAGGATAGATAAAAGTATTCAGCATCAGTGGTGTAAAACGATACATGGTGGACGCAGAATAGTAGTTTAAAAGAAAAAAAAACAATACAGATATATGAAAGGGAATTTCAAAGAACATCTGGTCTAATGAACCTCATTTTTCTAAAACCAGCAAAAGCTGTAAATTATTCACCCAAATATCTTGAGATGTGTGTTGAAATGCAACAGTTGACCAGTGTACAAAGGAAAGCAGGAAACGAAAACTACAAAACCGTTATAAAACTATAATTAGAAGCTTGATATAGCACTGGTGATGGTAATGACAATTTGTTAAAAGAGTAATCGACCCCCACAGTATATATCTTATGCAGATCCCAATGAGCTAGAAGAAGGACTATGACTGCTCATGGCATTAGCTACCACTGATAATACTGCTTATTCGAATTGGGTTGTTTCAGAGTTTTTGGAGTTCAGAGAGAGACGTATAATCGAATAAATGTAAGACAGTAGTTCGAGAACTGCACAAACCAGCACACAAACATAGCCACATATACATGTAGCGATTAAAGGCTTGGATGACTTATGTCAGGCTGATCTTGTAGTGTGCAGGAATATACACAAGCCAATAATTGATTCAAATATATTTTACTGTTCATTGATACATACTCTAAATTTGACTGGGCATTATCTGTTAAAACGATAACAGGGAGGGTTGTTGAGTGGGTGTTTGAGTAACTGTTGCAGACAGGAATGAATCAATGTCCAGACAACTTTCAAACCGATCACGGTGGTGAGTTTTATAATAGATATTTCAAGTGTGTGATGGAATAGTATGGGATATACCCACCTGAAGTTGAGTACCGTGTGAACACAACAGTGAAAAATATGTTGATGTAGTTTAATCTCTGTGATCCATATAAATGGATAGATATCCTCCCCTACATAATCACACATGTCAAATCGAACCAAATGTCATACAATAAAAATGAGACCTATCGATGTTGATGATAATGGATTCATAGAAACGTTGTACTATCGTATTAAAATCCTGGGTCGGTATAAATAGATCTTTAACCCTCTCCTTACTAGAAAATCTGTACAGGTTTCCCCACTTGTCGGTTCTCTCAGGCCTGTATTGTTTAAATTGACATAAATTGGCACTGTTTTGACTAATTATGTCGTGAATGACTTTTGAGGTATAAATACTTTTAGAATAATTCTATTTACTTAGTTTACATTTTAAAAAACACTATTTTTGTACTTTTACTGCAAATTCTCGCAGGGTCTGAAGACAATAGAAGAATGTTCCGAGCCTACAGGTTTGCTGCACTTACAATATGTAATCTGACTTTTTCTATCTTTCTTTTCTATACAATATGCACATCTCCGTTTCTTAGCTGGTGGTTTCCCTGCACTTCCTGGATCCATGACTATTAATAGATTCATTGACATATTTACCTTTGCTAGTTGCTTTTCCAAATGGTTAATGAAAGTCTGACATCACTATTTTTTATTGGTAGCCAGCATCTTCCAAATGATGTACATATTCATTACTCTTACATCGATCTTGTTAAAGGAAACCACCAATGCCCAGTGCCTTGTTTTTCTCTTCACACTGTAGCATCACATATTCTGCACCATGGTGTCAAAGCCACCCTTTGTGACATTGTATGTAATTATAACTTCGGGCTTCTTTACTTGTGAGGTTGGCACCATTGATTGGTAATGAAGAGATCTAAGGTGGTAACAATTATGTTTTTCTTAGAAATGTAAGAAGCTATCATCACATCTGGTTGGAAACCAAATAATATGGAGTATATTGCACGTCCTTTAGATGTAATAAAAATGGAGGCAGTTCACCTGTTTTTTTTCGGATAGTAACGACTAGTGTCAAATCTTTTTACAACAAATAATGAGATAAAACTAGAGATGTGAAAAGACGATCACAGATGATATTACGTCCAGATTTTTCAAGTTTACTAACCAGGGTTCCCCCAACGTTCTTTCCAAGTCGCACAGCTCTGCTTAGTTTCTCTTTCCCCATATACACTGCAATCTTGCAGTAGTAGCTTGTTCCACTGTCACAAACTGCTCAGAATATTATTCTGTATCTACCAGGTTTTGATGGGATGTATTGTTGGAAGGGACAGCGACCTTGAAATGTGACCAACTGTTGATCCACGGTCATGCACCATCTGGAATGCAGGCATCCCTAATGATAATTTCCCACATCTCAAAAACTTCTCTGATTGAGTCCTATTTGTCATCTGACCTATGTTCACTTCGGGCTACTGCATTGTCTAGGCACAACACCTTCAGAGTAGCACGGAAGCGGTTGTGAGACATAATTTTTACGTCTATATCTACATGGATACTCCGCAAATTACACTTAAGCGCCTGGCAGAGAGTTCATCGAACCATTTGCACATTAATTCTCTATTATTACAATCTAGAACAGTGTGTGGAAAAAAGAAACACCTACATCTTTCCGTGCGAGCTCTGATTTTCCAAGATGGCCGCCGAGTAAGTGACGCCAGAAACTATTTCCAGAAAGTTAAGTGATTTAGACAGGAATATAATTTAGTTTAACGCCGATAACAAATTAAATACGTGCATTAGTGTATCGTTTAGTCTTGCCGTTGAAGGTTTGACTTTTATTCGCGTATTTTTTCGGAAAACACGAAAAGATCGTAACTTCGCGAAGTCGCGCTTAGGCTTATATTTTGTAAACGTGTTTGTTTCTTGTTTCACGGTAATTTAACTAGTTTCTCGGTAACAAATAAGTAAACTACCGTAAATAGCGTATAACTTCATTGTTTTAAAACAGATTTCAGAAAAACATCGTAACTTTATATCAGAAACTTGCTTGTATACATTTGTTTATAGGGTTAATTCTCGTAACGTTTTTTATTTTCGATAATTTAATTGATTTATTCTAGCTAAAGCATTATTTTTGCCATGAGTGAGAAGTGCCTGACTTGCCGTAGAATTGTTAGTTCCGAGGTTTGGTGTGATGGATGCAGTAGTTTTTTTCACTGGGGGGACTGCAGTGGCGTGGGTGTCGGGGAAGTGGATCAGGCTCATCAGTGGTTATGTAGGATTTGCACCAGAGATAGGAAGATAGTGGAACAGGAGGGGAAAATTGCCGCCCTTCAGGCTGAGCTAGATCAGGCTAGGGAAGATCTGGACAGGTTAAGGAGGGAGAAGGGCAAACAGAGGTGGGAAGTGGCAACAGGTAGCAGAAGGAACAGGCCTAGAACTAAGTCTGACAGTTTTGTGGTGAATGTCAAAAATAAGTTTGACCTGTTGCTTCAGTTAGAAACTGATGAGCCTCAAGCAGAGGTAGGTGTAGACAGGACACAACAAACTTTCAATAGGAAATTGAAAAAGAATGTAGGAAAGTCATCGAAAAGGAAGAAAGTTTTGTTGTTAGGCAGTTCTCATGCCAGAGGTGTAGGCCAACTTCTGCAGGAGGAATTAGGACCAGAATACCAGGTCACAAATTTTTTCAAACCAAGTGCTAGTCTGGATCAGGTGACAGAGGATTTAGGTTCACTCTGTAAAGGATTTACCAAGGAAGACACCATGGTTATTGTGGGAGGGCCAGGGAACAGCATCGACAGAGATCCTGGGTACAGTATAGAGTGTGACCTGGTGAAGATTGCGTCGGCATCGAGACACACCAATGTTGAATTTGTATCTCTCCTGAGACGCCATGACCGGCCTCATTTAAACTCTTCTGTTGGGAGAGTTAATTTGGAGTTGGAACGGCTGCTTGTGTCGGGTGCAGGGGCTCATATTGGTGTGGTTCATGTTGATTCTCTCAGTAAGTGGGACTATACCAGGCACGGCCTACATCTCAAAAGGAAAGGGAAGGGGAAACTGGCTGGGGTAATAGCAGGAAATTTAAGGGGGGGAGGCACTGCCATGAATGGTAAAATACAAGTGGTTACAGGTGTTGGAGCAGCACCTTTTTTAGGGTACGTAAGACAGAAAGATGTCAAGTTCTACGAGAGGTCAGGATTGAAACAAATCTTCAGTTTAGGAAAGAAATTAAACAGCACAATTCTAGCACATTGGATCACCAATCACAGCTGTCAGTTATAATTTTCACCAATCACCAGAAATTTTATCTCCACCAAGTTGTATCTCAGTCCTAGGTAATTGCATTGATGAACTAAAGTCATCCAACCCAGTTGACATAATCTGCCTCTCTGAACACCATGTGACCACTGGTATAGGAACTAGGTCTAAGCACAATGAGAAACTCAGACAGGAGAGTACTGCAAATGTTAGAATAAGGAAAGGTTCTCATAAAAATATAATTAAAAATAATGTAAGTATATTTCATCAAAATATTGGGAGTTTAAAGAATAAAATAGATGAGCTTCTGGTTTGTTTAGAAAATTTAGAAGCTGAGGATGAAATAGATATACTATGCCTGTCTGAGCATCACATTGTTACTGATGTGGATAAGGTAAATGTAAGTGGATATAAGCTCTCTGCACATGTAACGAGAGAAAATATGGAGAAAGGAGGAGTTGCCATATATGTCAAAAGTTACCATTGTGCAAAAAGTATAGAAACAAAAAAGTTTTGTGTAGAGAAACATACAGAAGCATGTGCCTGTGAGCTTAAATTAAATAAAGGCACATTTATAATTTTAACTGTGTATAGGTCCCCATCAGGAAATTTTCATCTATTTCTGAAAAATTTGGACTCCTTGTTGTGCTATCTGTCAGACAGGGGGAAGCAAATTATTATTTGTGGGGACTTCAATGTAGATTGTCTGAAAGAGGGTAATAGGAAGAATGACCTTGAAGTATTACTCGGTTCTTTCAATTTGACACCCGTTATTGATTTTCCTACTCGGGTGGTAAAGGATAGCAGCTCACTGATAGATAACTTCTTTATAGACCAAGATAAGTTTAACCAGATAAATGCTCAGCCTGTTGAGAATGGTCTTTCTGATCATGGTGCACAGCTAGTTACAATATATGACATAGCTCCATTCAGCAATACTAAACAGTCCTCCTAAGTAGTACGTTCAGTCAACGATTGAACAATTGCAAATTTCAGGGAAAGCCTACAGCAGTTAGACTGGGATGAGGTGTACCGTGAACCTGATGCCAATTTAAAATATAATTTATTTTATGACATTTTTGTAAATGCATTTGAAAACTGCTTCCCCAAGAAAATAATTAAATATACTCATAAGAAACCTTGTAACAAACCATGGCTTACTAAGGGTATAAAAATATCTTGTAACTGGGAAAGGGAAATGTATCTCACAGCAAGAAAGAGTAGTGACCCAGAAACTATCAAACATTAAAAAAAATACTGTGTTATATTAAGAAAAGTTATTAAAAAATCCAGAAGTACGTGTATCATGTCTGAAATCAGCAACTCTGATAATAAAATTTAAACAATTTGGAATATTATTAAAAGAGAAACAGGTCAACCAAGAGCACAGGAAGACAATATTACAATCAAATTGAATGAAAACTTTACGAACAAAAAGTCAGAAGTTGAAAATATTTTTAATAATCATTTTCTAAATGTTGTGGATATAGTAGGATCCAGGTGTTCATTAGAAGATGCTAGGCTGTTAATGGAAGAGGCCATACCTATGCAATTTGATACAATTGAAATCTCACCCACTTCTCCCTCTGAAATTAGGAAAATAATAAACTTGCTTAAAAGCAAAAACTCACATGGAATTGATGGCAATTCCAGCAAAATACTAAAAGCTTGTTCTCAATAGATAAGTAAGAGTCTCAGCCACCTGAGCTCAGCTCTCTGGAACAGGGCATTTTCCCTGATAGACTGAAATATGCTATTGTTATACCTTTGCATAAAAAGGGGGATAGATCTGATGTCAACAATTACTGTCCAATCTCCCTTCTAACAACTTTATCCAAAATTTTTGAGAAAGTAATGTATTCAAGAGTAGCTTCACATAACTGCAAAAATGATGTACTAACAAAATGTCAGTTTGGTTTCCAGAAAGGTTTTTCAACAGAAAATGCCATATATGCTTTCAACAATCAAATTTTGAATAATCTGAATAACCGAACACCACCCATTGGGATTTTTTGTGATCTCTCAAAGCCTTTTGATTGTGTAAATCATGAAATTATTCTAGACAAGCTCAAATATTGTGGCATGAGTGGGACAGTGCACAAATGGTACAATTCGTACCCAACTGGACGAGTGCAGAAAGTTGAAATAAGCAGTTCTCATACTATGCAAAGATCAGCACATTCCTCAAACTGGGGAACTATCAAGAATGGGGTTCCACAAGGGTCAGTCTTGGGTCCTTTGCTGTTCTTAATACATATTAATGACTTGCCATTCTATATTCATGAAGAGGCAAAGTTAGTTCTCCTTGCTAATGATACAAGTATAGTAATCACACCTGACAAACAAGAATTAACTGATGAAATTGTCAATACTGTCTTTCAGAAAATTACTAAGTGGTTCCTTGAAAACGGACTCTCACTCAATTTTGATAAGACACAGTACATACAGTTCCGTATGGGGAATGGTATGACGCCATTAATAAATATAGACCTTAATCAGAAGCATATAGCTAAGGTAGAATATTCCAAATTTTTAGGCACGTCCATTGATGAGAGATTAAATTGGAAGAAATACATTGATGATCTGCTGAAACGTTTGAGTTCAGCTACTTATGCAATAAGGGTCATTGCAAATTTTGGTGATAAACATCTTAGTAAATTAGCTTACTACGCCTATTTTCACTCATTGCTTTCATATGGTATCATATTTTGGGGAAATTCATCACTGAGGAATAAAGTATTTATTGCACAAAAGTGTGTAATCAGAATAATAGCTGGAGTCCACCCAAGATCATCCTGTAGACATTTATTTAAGGATCTAGGGATATTCACAGTAGCTTCTCAGTATATATACTCTCTTATGAAATTTGTTATTAACAACCAAATCCAATTAAAAATAATAGCAGTGTGCATAACTACAATACTAGGAGAAAGGATGATCTTTACTATTCAAGATTAAATCTAGCTTTGGCACAGAAAGGGGTGAATTAAGCTGCCACTAAAGTCTTTGGTCACTTACCAAATAGTATCAAAGGTCTGGCAGATAACCAACAAGTATTTAAGAAGAAATTAAAAGAATTTCTGAATGACAACTCCTTCTACTCCATAGAGGAATTTTTAGATATAAATTAAGGGGAAAAAAACAAAAAAAATAATTAAAAAAAATAAAAAAAATAAAAATAAAAAACAAAAAAAAAGTTGTTATATTGACTTAAGTATGTTGTTAAATTAACGTAATTATGTCATGTATTGGAAAATTTGACTCGTTCCACATCATTACGAAATATCGTATTCATGATCCATGGAACTAGTATTAATCTAATCTAATCTAATCTCTTCCCATATCATCCAGCCGTTTCCATGTATCTGATTCTAGAACAGAGTATTCGCTATTACTAGCTGAAACTTGTTACAGAACTCAATTAGTCTTTCTCCTCTCTCATCCTTGTTCCAAGCCCATATTCTCCTGTAATCTTTTCTTCTACTCCTTCCCCTACAACTGCATTCCAGTCTTCCATGACTGTTAGATTTTCATATCCCTTTACATACTGTATTACCCTTTCAGTATCCTTATACACTTCCTCTATCTCTTCATCTTCAGCTTCCTATGTCGACATTTATACCTGAACTATCGTTGTCGGTGTTGGTTTGCTTTCGATTCTGATAAGAACAACACTATCACTGAACTGTTCACAGTAACACACTCTCTACACTGCCTTCCTATTCATCACGAATTCAACTCCCGTTATACAGATAAGAAATAGCAGAGGGCCTACAACACTACTTTGAGGAACACCAGAAATCACATCTGTTTTGCTCGATGACTTTCCATCAATTACTACGATCTGTGACCTCTCTGACAGGAAATCACGAAGCCATTCATATAACTGAGATGATATTCCATAAGCCCGCAATTACACTACAAGTCGCTTGTGTTGTACAGTGACAAAAGCCTCCTGGAAACGTAGAAGTATGTAATCCATTTGATATCCCTCGTCAACAGCACTCAAGACTTCGTGTCAGTATAGAGCTAGTTGTGTTTCACAATAACGATGTTTTCTAAATCCGTGTTGAATGTATGTTAATCGACCATTCCTTCGTGGAAATACATAATGTTCGAACACAATATATGCTCCAAAATCCTGCTGCATATCGACATCAATGATGTGGGCCTGCAATTTAGTGGATTACTCGCACTACCTTTCTTGAATACTGGTGTGGCTTGTGCAGTTTCCCAGTCTTTGGGTACGGATGCGTTGTCAGATTGGCAGTTGTATATGATTGTTAGATATGGAGCTATTGTATCAGCATACCTTGAAAGAAGGCTAACTGGTATACACTCTGGACCAGAAGACTTGATTGTATTAAGTGATTCAAGTTGCTTCACTATTCCGAGGATATCTGCTTCAAAGTTGCTCACGTAAATTTTGGAGTGTTTACTTCATCTTCTTTGGCAAAGGAATTTTTGAAGGCTGTGTTTTGTAACTCTGCTTTGACAGCGCTGTCGTCGATAGTATTTCTATTGCTATTGTGCAGAGAAGGAATTGATTGTGTCTTGCTGCTAACATACTTTACATACATCCAGAATCTCTTTACATTTTCTGCCAGGTTTCGAGCAACCTTGCTTGTTGGTCCACATATACACTTTTTCAGTGAGGGGTACATGAAAGAACAACATAAAATAAGATTCTTCATTATCACAGTAGCTAAGCGAATAACTTTCAAGTCCTTGGTCTTCTTTCAATAGATCCTTTTTGCTCTGCCTACCAGAAACTCCAGCTTGAGAAAGTGTGGCTCGTACTTCATATCTATTACGAGAAAACAATAAGTCACATTCAGCAGAATTTGGGCTAAATTGTTCTTCTCCAACTTTATTTGGGAGGTTCTTCATGATCTCATCTTCGTGTAGTTCTGAGTTTTCAACGGTATCTGCCTCATTATCATCATATTCACATTCACTAGGTGCCTTTTCAGAATCAGAAGACTGCTTCAACGATTCCCTTATGTCCTCATCTGGTAACCCTCTTCTCCATAACATTATCAGTGTCAAGTAGACAACTGTTATGAAATAATGCACCAAAATAAACATGTGCTCATCATAAGGCGGACTGTTGAAAACTGAAAAAATAACAGTGCGAGCCAACAATGGAAAAAGATGTAAAAGATTCTGCACAGATATCTTGTCGTTGAAAAATTGCTTCTAACTGCATGGGTCTGTGGGGCCCGTATGGGAGGAAACGTGCACAAATACTTTACCACAAATGCATAGGTAAATTTTTATTATTTCTTCCTAAAATATGACCAACTTCAAAAATCAGAAAAAGCCATAAAACTTCATTGAAATAAAATGTATAGTTACTAACAGAGAAGATATTAAACATCACAGATTTGACTTTGAGGTATGATGGTAGGTAAAGGGTTAATGTGAATGATTTGGTATGTGTCTCAAAACACAATACAATATTTGAAGACTCGTACATCCCAAGCTGATTATTCACTGATTCCAAAGTCCAGAGAACAAGTCCCAGAACTTACGTCTTAAAAGGTATAGATATTTCAGGATGGTTGTATACAGAGGAAATACAGAAGAGCTCAGAACCAGATGTGTTTCTCATAGAACTGGTTGTAAGACGTCCAGGGAATAGAGTACTATTTAAATGGATTGTTTTTCCCGCAACACAAAACTTTTAGATCGAAGCTGACGATTTTCCTTATAATCAGTTGCATAGAATGTAAAGGATGTAAAGTGTGCTAAAAATGGAGGAGTGCAAAGTGGTCAACCTGTTTCTATCAAGGCATTCAGTGGGGTGATGCTGGTATACCTTACAAGGATATGGTGACATCGCTTCGTTATTTGACGACATGGGTACCATAATCTATGTCAAATGTGAGGAGATCATATGGACACACCGAATCTTCAAGTTTGCAGCTGTTCAAGATCTAGAATTCTACAGGTGTCCTGCTCTTCATCAACTCAACAAGAAGACGTTGTGTGAAAATAATGTTCTGTCTGCTAGCAAAAAAGAAAAAAAAAAGTAAAATTATTTTTAAGTTGGATAAAAATAAAAAAAATTTTGCCTCATATGTAGTTCATTTTTTTTACTATGTAACTTTGCCCAAATAGCATGCCTGTGGCTGTACTCAAGTACAGGAGACATAATTTTAGACATAAGTGTTATATGTCTCTGGAAACTAATATGGTCACATGCCACGTGCTCCCACATGCTACACAATAGGCATAGTCCTGTGCAACTGCTCATGCATTTAGTCATTCTCCATCTTAGACACAACAGCAGCACTCATGTTCAAAACTAATGTCATTTGTGTCTTATACATCCTTTATATATATATATATATATATATATATATATATATATATATATATATATATATATATATATATCCAGGAAAGGTTTTTGTAAACAACAACAGCAAACACACATGGTAACGAATTTTTCCTTTATTCAATTATCAGAGATACATTTTGGTTCTTGAGATACAATGTAGTTCTAGAGATATACCAAGATTCAGCGAACTTGAGTTTCAGACCAATTGAAGAGGAATTTAACAAATGCTTCCACCATATTTGATGATCGCAAGCTATGTAATACCAGAGACTACCTTAATTCTGAGATACAATTTAGTTCAATGCACAGATACGATGCTAATAACTAGGACTACAATGCAGAGATACTTTATTAAATATGACTCATGATTTTTCAGTAGCACCACTTGAGAATATTCGCAATTGTTTCAGTAGCACTGGTTGAGAATACTCACAATTTTCACTAGACTGGTTGAGAGTATTTACAATTTTTTTTCCAGAGACATAGAAGCACTGGACAAGAATATTTACAAATTTAGGTGGACTGCAAAGTACCTACCTTAAAAAGTAATCCGAGTGGATGGTTGGCAGCAGGTGAAACTTAAAAACCAGGCTATTTACAGTGCACACATGGTGTGTAGATATATATATATATATGTATATTAACACATGCACATATTGCACAACAAACCGCACATGGTGTTCAAATATATTTATATTACACGTAATACACAACAAAAGACACACACAGTGTGTAAAATAATTATTTTCACTAAAATTATTTGCACTACAATAAATGAGTGATACTATTCCACATACATGCTACCCTCTCTCTCTCTCTCTCTCTCTCTCTCTCTCTCTCTCTCTCTCGCACACACACACACACACACACACACACACACACACACACACACACACCATTCTTATTTAGTGAACAGTGTGAGTAAGGGCGAGTTTAAATGCTGTCTTCACAAATGACTCGTTGTTGTTGTTGTGGTCTTCAGTCCTGAGACTGGTTTGATGCAGCTCGCCATGCTACTCTATCCTGTGCAAGCCTCTTCATCTCCCAGTGCCTAGTGCAACCTGCATCCTTCTGAATCTGCTTAGTGTATTCATCTCTTGGTCTCCCTCTACGATTTTTACCCACCACACTGCCCTCCAATACTAAATTGGTGATCCCTTGATGCCTCAGAACATGTCCTACCAACCAATCCCTTCTTCTAGTCAAGTTATGCCACAAACTTCTCTTCTCCCCAATCCTATTCAATACTTCCTCATTAGTTATGCTACCCTCTCTCTCTCATTCATTCTCTCTCATTCATTGGAAAAAGCCAACAAACTGATTCTAAATTGCAGTGCAGTGTAAACTTCATGCCCTTGAGATTGAATACTAGTTTGCTGCACCATGTGCAGCGGCTGTAGACCCTGCAAGTATCTTCGACATCAAGGACCCATGATGCCACATGATGCACACCCTTTTCCTGCCTCTGGGTGTCATATTCCAATGTGCGATATGCATACATCTTGGATCTAAGACCCACAAACTCCACAATCCACAACCAATTCGCCTTGTCTTTAATAAGCCAATAGCCTTCTTGTTCTGTGGAACAATATTGTAAAGAATATTGGCTGTGTATGAAGACATGGCGAATGCATTGGGGTGGAACCTCATTACTTCATATGGATTGCAGCCCATCACCCAATAGATAACCTGTATCCATATAAAGTAACTTTGGATTAGTGAAATGTATTTCCACCAACTTATAATGGAATCAGTACATGTGGAGTTTGGAGAGATCTAGTATGCACATCCCCATATAGACAGGTTTCATGAACTTCACTGTAGTCTTCGCCATCTCCCACAGCAACTAAGTTCTTATTGAAGATTGTGACCTATTTGAAATTTGGCCTGGAGATACACTTTCTTACACCATAACGCCCATCCCATTTCGTTCTAATAGGAATTTCGTGATGTTTTCTCAAATTCTCCATCGTCTTGGCGAAAACTGCATTGTTCATTAATTCAAAAAAACTCTTTCTCGAAATCATTTCTCGCGGATGCCATCTGTTTAGTGTTCAAATCAATATACTCTTTCAACTGGGGGGATTGCTTGAAGGAGACAGTGTGCCTAACTGCAATTAGCTCCGTCCCTAAACTGAAACATCGTTGGAGATTACGATAATGTAGCACATATCTCTGCTTATTCCCTGGATGCTGTGTAGTAGAAGCCAGGGCACAGAGCATTGGTGGTCATGCATAAACTCCGGAACGTTTAGAAAACATCAGCAAGCAAGCACACATCTATGTCCATGTAAAGTTTTGCACACTCTCCCAAATTTGAGATGTTAAACTAATGCCAGACATTCGCAGCATACTCACACTCTACATCCAATATGGCATCACCTGTATGGTTACTTGCGAATGCAGTTATGTTGAGCAGTCCGGTTTCGTTGAGTTTCCTCATACAATCCAAATACTTGTATGGGAGAAAACCCTTCCTTGTCACAAGTTGAAACTTCATGTCATCGGAATATGCAACTTGAGCAGTGTGCATATCCTCCTGAGGCAGAGTTCCAACAGGTTTCTGGAGTAGTGTCTGCATAAAACGTTATGATTCCAGGAAGCGGAGAGTAATTCTTGATATCATTTGTTTGGATAATAAAATATATTTCTCAGTGCTCTCAGGCAGGGCATTGACCTGAACCTCTCTATAGCAAAATCATCCAAGTGCTCATCAAGAAGGTGAGCATCATACCCTCTTAGACTGTGGTGTGTAGTGGTAATTTATACTTCAGGTTGTAAGTGTTATGGGCGCCATTGCAGAACTTCCCCATTATATGACAAAGGACCCTGTGAGGAGTTACAACTTTCCAGTCTAAACAGCTGCCTATGAATACGACAGTTAACTGCCTTCTTGTACAAACCATCATTCTCCTTTGACTCTGTCATGGGAATGATGGTGCTGTAAAGCTTATCAACCCCCTGTGAAAGTTTTTCCAGCACAGTATGCAGTCAAATCAAAAGTTTATCCCCAAAATATGATTTGTGGCAGCTAAGAGTTGACTCATTTGAACACAGCTGGTGCTCTACCACATATGGTATGGATTTCTCTACGACGGTGTTAAGCTATGGGGTCACAGGGGCGAGGAGGCACTCAAAGTCAGCATAAACTACAGAAGGGCAACGCTCCTGATGGTAGCATTCTTAAACTTCAAGATTTTGTTTTCCTCAGTGGGCATTACAACATGTACCAGTTCCTTGCTTGATCAGTCAGCTTGATGATTTGCTCGTTTGAGGAAAAAGCTTTGAGACATTTCAAGCAAAAGTGTTGTTTGTGGCATATTTACTCAGTTAGGTCGAAAGAAAAAGTGACATGTCCCTGATCCACCAGTAATAATGATTACCTTTCTCTTTATTTTTTTCCATCTGAGAAGAGAAGCATATTCACATGCATTTTGTGCTGATCTGTAAATTTAGAAAAATGGACAGATTTGACAACATGGTTCGATACTTTACCATCGTCTGACTTGCAATCGTCCAGGGTATAAACAGGAACTGATATATCATCACCCTGTGCTTCAAATTCAGGAATTTCACTGGTTTCACAGAGACGTTAAGACCATCAAAGTTATAAAAACATCAATATTACGACTGTACCGAGATAAAGGCTCTAGACGCAACTTATAATTTCTCTTACAAGTAGGAGTGACCTCGCAAAGCAATACTGATCGTCATTTTTGACATTAATACATGCCTTCTTGTTAACTATATCATCAGGGAGTTTGATATAGCTGGACCCACCATTGACTAGCTCATGGATACTGTATGGACGTCGAGGTGTATTATTCAGCTGAGTGTCTTACAGAAACCTCTAAGTCCCATCGTGGAAAACTTGCCCCGTATTGCGGTCAGGGTGAAATCTTTAAACAATGTTGGAGACTCACATGTTCCGTGTTACTGCTCCATCACTCCTCTCCCAAATGTAGATAATGTTGCTCTTCTCTACAGTACTGCTTTGTTCTGAGCAATGTGTGACTTTGCAGAACAACACTGCATTGCACATGATGGAGGAGTAGGGCCAATGATTGACCAGCAGGAGGAAGCAAGCGTTTAGAAATCCTATTGGATCTCTATACCCCTCTACAAGGTTCTCAATCCTGGAGAAAGAAATATGCTCATCAAAAGCATCCACAATCACCACATAGTTCAGCTGTGTCATGACGTTACTGAGACGATGCCCATCACTATTAGGAAAGGAGAGGGAGCTGCTACGAACTGTTGAAACACTGTGACTAGTCGTGGGTTGCTGTCGGTAGTCTTCGTTACCCCAGTCAAAACAGCTGCGATTGGGTGATGAAGGTCTTTGGGATGATAGGGGTGCGGATTCACCTGCATCAGGCTGGTGGGAGCAGCTAGGCTGGTGGGAGCAGCTTGGCTGGAGCGATGCAAGTCCGCTACATGATGTAGCTACCCCAGATCCAGTTGCCTGTGGTGGTGCTCTGACAGCCAGAGAAGTCAGCATCACCCATGGACACCAGAGTGGTACAGGAGCAGTGGAGGTGGAGGTGGCCTCATCCTGCAGTGAGAGACATGCCTTAGGGGACCACGTTTTCTTGTTGGTGTTACCGCCTGCCTTTGCACAATGTACTGTTATGGTGTAGCTGTGAAGAGAGAGAGAATAAGGATGTATGTATGCTACTACTACTACAAAGAATGCAAGAACATCGATTATGTATAGCAGTTACCTAATACCAAGCCCCCCCCCCCCGCCAGGATCATCTTACATCCCACATGTTTGAACCATAGGAAAGTCATTGCTAATCCTCTAACTCCTTCAGTGGCTCGCCACCCTCATGTAGCCATTGATCTATGGCGACTGTAACAAGAACAACAGGAACTGTCACAACGAAACAGAAATGTAAAGACGTTCTTCTTCTAATGTAAATGTACTAAAGATGTAAAAACGAAAAAAATTCTGTTGTGTCAAGGTTGATGCACCAGTGGAAGCACAGCTGGGGGAGGCTGTTCCTGATGCTGTACAACCACTACTTCTCTTTCAGCTTCCAGCTGACGAATTAGATGCTCCTGCACTTCATGAATGTATGCTGTAACGAAAAGAAAAAAAATATTTGGAGAACACAGTACTGCTAAATCCAAACGAGAATATAGTATAATAAACACAAAAACACGCAGTTGCATGGTGCAAATAACATAGTTGTTTTAATGAGATCATTTTCAAAACACACACACACACACACACAGACTGACAGAGAGAGAGAAAGAGAGAGAGAGAGAGAGAGCTACTAGGATCCAACATGATGATACTAAATTAGATGAAAGAGAGACCATAGAAGTTTCTATCGGGTATAGGCACAGAAGTTTCAGCAGCAAGTAGGACCAAAGAGTAGCTCTGACCAACCTAAGACATTAGTTGAAGGGATGCAAAGAAATTCTTCTGGAAAACCTTAAAATGAAAGAACACCCGTTCAATGCGTGATACTAAGTCCGAAGAAATAACAGTCGTTTTTTTAATGAGAGCTACCCGTTTCTAAATCTGAACGCAAAACCACAATGAAGATGAAAGTATGTACTTAGATGGGAATTCATATTTATCCAGTCTCGACCATTTGTCATTGGCACTGCCAGTGATTGAAGATGTTGAAGATGAGTATTTCATCTAGATGGCGAGAACTCCAAACGAGCAGAACTGTAGACAGAGGCAGAATGAGGGCGAGCGCATCAGGACGAGGGTTTGTATAACCTCTGCTCACCCCACTATTTCCACAACGCCAATAGGATTGCAGGAACAGTAGACAAGTTAGGATAAGTCTACAGATGAATGCTAGACGTACGTAATTTCCCATCGTGTTTGACAAGCAGAGTGCTACCGACTTCTGTTGGATGATCTGGAAACCTTTGAGGTAGATTGCTAGCGAGATAAGTTTTCGTGTTTCAAACAAAACTGCTAGTTCCCACACTCACAAGAAGTAAATGCGTACTTTCCCAGGGTGGCTCTGGGTCCTTTGTAAAGGAGCCAACGCCATATTCCTTCCTAGAAGGAGCCAGTAGATCGGTACCAGCTTCAACGTTTTGCTGTGTTTCAGTTTTTTGGAGTATACTTCAAAGCGCGGGAGCAGCAGCTGTGACGGATGTCTCACAGCATGGGGTTCACAAACACACGCCCGAGCCGTGACAAAGTGGCCCTGAGCAGGTAACAGAATACAGAATGTGGCGAGAGGTGTGCTAGCTGGCAGCGAGCAGATAATGTGACAAAAGGCTCGAGCAGGTACCACGTTACAGTCCGTAGCGGACCAATAGAATTGCCGGTTGTGCACTAGTTTGGGTAGCGGCCGCCAGATCCAATTACAAAGTGGTGGTCCCCAGGTGTCAGACGGTAGTGAACCACGAATCCAGCTGGACATATGCTGGCAGCCAGAAGACAAGGCTCCCCAAGTGATTTTTATTTAAAAATATGATCATGTTTAAGGGTGGTGGGTGTGGTTGTGGTTGTGTGTATTGCATTAGTAGCGGTTTTAACGTGATATGTGGTTTTGTCTTGTGTTATGATCAGACAGTTTATAAAGCATTCTTTTTCGGAGTTTTTTGATGTGTAGCCCAGTTTATAATTTTATTTCAGTTATCGTTTTAGAACAATTTCCAGATCGTTTTTCTATGTGTAGCCCATTATTTTTTCATGAGTGGTGCGTGTTTTTCTATCGTCCTGCCAATTTTAAACATCAAGGCTGTAGGGCAATTACCAGCTCTGTTTCCCCCAAAAATTAGGAAATACTTCAGCAAAACAATGTCTCCAAAACTACTAAAAGTAAATAAATAAAGGTACTACCTTACATCCTTCCTCTTCAGCAGCTCAGCACAGCCTGAGACTTTTTCCTACCGATTCGCAAGTAGTGAGGGGAAGGGGAGTAGGGGAGGGAGGGGGAAAGTGGGGGACAGAAAGGGATGTGAGGGAGGAGGACGTATGAGGGTGGTGATGTCAACAATGTGACATTGCCCTATCTATCCCCAGGGTGAGAGGGTGGGGGACAGCTGCCATCTTGAATTAATTTGGCAACAATGTAGTCTGTCCTAGCTTCAGCTTTCTTCCACTACTCACATAGACACACCATGCTTTCTACAGCCAACTGAGCGAGCTTGAAAAGGATCAAATTATGGTCTTCCAAATGGCAGGATGGGCTTTCGGAAAATTGCCATAAAAGTTGGATGTGCTGAATCATTTGTGCAATGATGCTGGTGCCAGTGATCACTTGAACATTCTGCCCCCTTACATGATGTTCTGGTGACCTCACAGCACAAACGCCCGCCAGGATGGTCATATGCACGGCAGTGGCAGACTGTACAGCTAATCAATACAGATAAGAAGGCTTATGAGCCCAGGCATGTCAATACAGATTGTTGTGGGCCAGTTATTAGTAGTGAGACCATGAGTGTGTATACCTCTAGCCCATCTTCCACTCATGATATGTCTGCAACATGCACAGCTCGACTGGTGCCATCAGAGGGTCGCTTGGAAGACGGAATGGGGTGTCATGGTTGTCAGTGATGAAAGCAGATTCTATCTGCACACAAGTGATTCTTGTTTGCACTTACAATGTAGACCTGGTGAGTGTTGTCTCATAGAGTGCATCTGTCCAAGACATACTGGCTCCACCTCACGTCTTCTGGTCTGAGGTGCAACAAGCCAGAACTCTTTTTCATCTTTGGTGTTTCTGGAGGGCACACTAACCAGTGGTCGATATGTGCAGAATGTTGTTAGACCTGTTCTTTTGCAATTCTTGAGTCGTGCCAACAACTGATGTAGCACATGAACAGAACTCAGTAAATAGGGTAGAACGCCTCAAAATTTTTGGCATACATGCTTATGATAATTCGAACTGAAAGCATCATATTACTGAGTTTCTCAAACAATTAAGTTCAGCTACTTTTGCTTTTCGCGTAATTGCCACTCTTGGGAACAAGCAAATGAACATTCTGACAAATTTTGCATATATCATCTCAATAATACAAGGGTTGAATGAAGAATAATGCCTCCACCTTCGTTAATTGGGTTTGGATGGGAATATTGTAATATATCAAACGCATAAATAATCCTTAGAATGTAATTTTTAGTAACCAGTATTCAATTTTCCACATAGTCACCATCCAGTTGGATACATTTCTGCCAACGATGAACAACTTTTCTGAAGCCATCACGGAAGAAGTCGACACACCGTTTCAGCAACCATAGTCTCACAGTTCTCTCAAAGTCTTCATCAGGAGCATAATGATGTCCCCACAGATCATCTTTCATTATCGGGAACAGATAGAAGTCAGATGGTGCTAAATCTGGACTGATGGAGGATGCTGTATGGTGGTGAGATTCAGTCTCTGAAGTTCTGCTGTGGTGGCACTTGAAGTGTATGGTTTGGCATTGTCATGTTGCAGGAAAACATTTCCCTTTTCCTTTCAGACATTTGTTAGCTGTCGTTTCAGAGTTCGCACCATTGTCATGTAACGCTCTGAATTTATTGTTGTTCACGATCAAGGAAATCAACATGGATAACACCATCTGCGTCACAGAACACTGTGGCCATGATTTTTCCAGCTGAGGGCTGCGTCTTGAATTTCTTTTACTGGGGCGAGTCTTTGTGTCGATATTCCATAGACTGACGTTTCATCTCCGGGTTGTAACGGTGTACCCACGTTTCGTCTCCTGTCACAATTGAATGGAGAAAGGCCTCACCTTCATTCTCGTAACGCGAGGGGAGTTCCTGCCAAATTTCAAGTCTGTGTGCTTTCATTTCAGGAGTCAGCATCTGGGGTACCCATCGTGCACAGATCTTCAGATAGCCAAGCAAAGCAATGATGTGATGCACACGTTCTTGTGAAATGCCAATTATGCTTGCAATTTCTTTCTGAGTGATACGACGATCGTTTTGAACAATCTGTCAACATTTTGCTTGTGAAACTCGGTGGTTGCTATCACAGAACGTCCAAATTCTTGTTTGTCACGCAGGTCAGATGTTCCCGCCTCACCATCTTTAAACTTACTCGCCCAACGACGCACAGTACTTACATCAACACAATCACCATAAACTGCTTTCATTCTCTGATGAATCTCCTTTGGGGTGACATGTTCTGCTGTCAAGAATTCAATGACTGCACTTTGCTTAAACCGCATTGACCGACCGTCTGCGCAAGGTTTCTTACTTTACACTGCAACGACACAACCGTTCAATGCTGAGGCTTCCCACCAGCTGACGCTGTAGAGAAGAGGCTACAGAACAAACCAGTACCTGCCGCATACCAGTGTTGCCAACTGTTGAAGAATTACGAAGGTGGAGGCATTACCTTTCAGTCAATCCTCGTATCTCATAGAATAATTTTCTGGAGTAACTCATCACTTAGAAAATACTGATTGCCCAAAAGCGAGCAGTCAGAGTAATATGTGGCGGTCTTCAGCTGTAGTCGTCATGTAGGCATCTCTTCAAGAAGTAAAACATTTTAAACTCACTGTCACTGTACATATATTTAGAAATGGAATTAATACTAAATAATATATCACAACTTGAGAAGAACAATGGTGTCCATAATATATACACCACTAGAGGAAAAACGAATTTATTATTGATTACTAAAACTGTCAGTGGCTTAGAAAAGAATCTATTATGCAACAACAAAAGTTTATGAACATTTACCCAATATCTGACAGGTAGCAAAGGAAATTTCAAATCTAACGAAAAATCATTTCTCCTGGACAACTCCCTCTATTCCATGGACGAATTTATTTTTAAAAGCTGGTTCCTGGAAAAAATAGTTTTTTAAGTGGAGTTGCATGAGTAGCAGTAATAAATAATGTGTTTGTTAATGTTGCTGTTAAGCATGTATGGTTCAAATGGCTCTGAGCACTATGGGACTTAACATCTGAGGTCATCAGTTCCCTAGAACTTACAACTACTTAAACCTAACTAACCTAAGGACATCACACACATCTGTGCCAGAGGCAGGATTCGAACCTGCGACCATAGTGGTCGCGCGGTTCCAGACTGAAGCGCCTAGAACCGCTCGGCCACACCAGCTAGCTCATGTATGAAAGTTCCAGAATGAGACTTTCACTCTGCAGCGGAGTGTGCGCTGATATGAAACTTCCTGGCAGATTTAAACTGTGTGCCGGACCGAGACTCGAACTCGGGACCTTCCCCCTTTGTGGGCAAGTGCTCTACCAACTGAGCTACCCAAGCATGACTGGTTCCCCGTCCTCAAGGCTTTACTTCTGCCAGCACCTCGTCTCCTACCTTCCAAACTTTACAGAAGCTCTCCTGCGAACCTTGCAGAACAAGCACTCCTGAAAGAAAGGATATTGCGTAGACATGGCTTAGCCACAGCCTGGGGGATGTTATCCAGAATGAGATTTTCACTCTGCAGAGGAGTGTGCGCTGATATGAAACTTCCTGGCAGATTAAAACTGTGTGCCGGACCGAGACTCGAACTCGGGACCTTTCCCTTTCGCAGGCAAGTGCTCTACCAACTAAGCTACCCAAGCACGACTCACACCCCGTCCTCACGGCTTTACTTCTGCCAGTACCTCGTCTTCTACCTTCCAAACTTTACAGAAGTTCTCCTGGGAACCTTGCAGATCTAGCACTCCTGAAAGAAAGGATATTGCAGAGACATGGTAGAGCACTTGCCCGCGAAAGGGAAAGGTCCCGAGTTCGAGTCTCGGTCCGGCACACAGTTTTAATCTGCCAGGAAGTTTCATATCAGCGCACACTCCTCTGCAGAGTGAAAATCTCATTCTGGGAACATCCCCCAGTCTGTGGCTAAGCCATGTCTCTGCAATATCCTTTCTTTGAGGAGTGCTAGTTCTGCAAGGTTCGCAGGAGAGCTTCTGTAAAATTTGGAAGGTAGGAGTCGAGGTATTGGCAGAAGTAAAGCTGTGAGGACGGGGCGTGAGTCGTGCTTGGGTAGCTCAGTTGGTAGAGCACTTGCCCATCAAAGGGGAAGGTCCCGAGTTCGAGTCTCAGTCCGGCAAACAGTTTTAATCTGCCAGGAAGTTTCGTGTATGAAATTTCCTGTAAGCACTTGTTCCACATCATTTTGCTAAGAGTATCAATCAAATGACCTATGGAACACATATCGAACTACCTGACTATCTATCTCATTTTATAATATTTGGCTTTTGCAGCAGGAGGAACCAGGGAGAACTATTTTTCATGATACAGTGACAAAATATGGAGAAAAAATATATGAATAAAAAATAAATCAAGCGAAAGAGAAGCAGAAGTGCACAAGACAGTGGGAAATCTGATTCAGGAAGGACAAATTGTTTCTATTGGAGAACTTATATTTACACTTTGCTGTATGTTGCACAGTGTTGTGTTTCTATCTGTTTCTTAAAACTTTGTATTTGTGCTAAAAGCTTAGTTAAAACAATTAAAAAAGACAGTAGGTGGCTTGAGTTCCAACGATATGGAGAAAGAAGCTACTATGTATAGTACAGTTTTGAAATCAGTTTGTGTCATCAGCAGAGATTGAGTATGTGATAAATGTATAGAAAAAGAAGTTCCTTTTGCAAATACATTTAATTGCAGTAGTTTAACATATTCGTTCAATGATAACACAGTGTAGCTGTCAGGAATAAGGGTCAAGTAAACTTCATGTTTGTGGAACACTAAAATCAGTGATTTCGTGTTTTCTGCCTAAGCTCGACTTGCTTTGTATGTTTGGAGCTGTGGTGGCATGTCAGGAGCTAGACACAAGTGAACACCCACACCAGGGCTTGAGTGCTGCCACTCTCCTACTACCACCCAATCAGGGGCCAAGTAAGTGGGCAGCTCGCCTTGCAGTAGTGGATACAGCCAAGACACCTGACCAGGGGCGCCAACTCAAAAAAAATATTGTGAGGACCCATACTATGGGTCTTGCCCAGGGAAATTTTCTAAATTTTAGATGAACCATAGTGAGTTTTCAAGTTTTTAGGCATTTTAGAGATCAATGAGTATATAGTTCTGAAAATACTGAAATTATATTTAAATGAATCCTAAACTATCATTAAAAGAATAAAATATGAAATACTGCTATCACACAGAAATAGCACTTTGATTAATAAGTGAAATAGCTAATTTAAGCTTACTTTGAATAAGGCTCAGGGTTCATTAAATAAAAACAATATCTCAGTTAATAAAGTTAATATGGTATGCCTTATACTTTTGGTCAAAAAGTATGCAAATAGCAGGTTTTAATTGGTCTTACATCCTAAAAACATTTAATTATTTGAAAATAACTAATACAGTAATACAGTAGTAAACTAGTACTAATCTTTCGAAACTGAAAATTTAACATTATGTATGTATTGAATTATCTAATGTACAAAGATTTTTAATATGTCTCTAAATGCCATTATTAGGGCTGGAGTGTCTTCAGAAAGGTGCAAATGCCGACTATCTGACTGGATTACTGAATATGAAGTCGTTGATGACTGATCAGATATCCAATTCATCCAAAACATCTAGGTGGGCATGAAGAACAGTCAAGTTGATCAATCACTTCTGTCCCACTGTTGGTTGGAGATATGACTTCAGATGTCTAAGGACGCTAAATGACTGTTCTGCTGTTGCTGTCATGATTGGAACTACTTGGAGAAGCTTAATGCACTTCACTACTTCACGTAACATTTCTCCAACTGTAGGCTCTTGTGTAATGTACTTTCTTACATCATGCATGTTTTTAAGAGCAGTTGTTTTTTTTTACTAGCGATATTGGCTAATATATTCAAGTGTAAGTGCAGTCTCTCAATTTCTAGATCATTTTTGAAAAACTCAGTTGATTTTTCCAAATTTGTTTCACCTCTGTTTACTAAAATGAAGCATTCTTGTTCAGATGCAATGACCTGTTGGAGTCCAATTGAAACAAACCGCTCAATAATGCAAGATTGCACCATTTCACAAACTTCAATGTAAATAGCTTCAAAGTACTCCTTTGGGTTTTTGAAAGTGTGCGGTGAGCTGGCTTCATTGCTTTCATACTTCTTGGGTATACTTCAATTCCAAGGAAGTGAAGGATCATCAACTTGTGAAGGTTTTTCTTTTAAACACAATTCCCAAAAGTGTTCAAAACTATCAAGCCTTCCATTCAATACACAAATCAATCCTGCATATATTTTTTCCAGATCAGCAACACTTAGATGAGTGCACTGAATATTTTCACTGACACCCTCTACTGGGTTCATTGCATGGCAATAAAGACGTAAAAAGAAATATGTCTTGAATTGTTACATTGACTCATGATAGCCTGCACATTTGTAACCTGCCTCTGTTTTGTCCTCTGTAGAAAATATTTCAAAGAACTCTAGAAGTTCTTCAAAGTTTTTCAGTATACCCAAGATACTAGAAGCTCGCATAGTCCATCGAGTCAGGCAATGGTGTCATAGACCAACTTGGTCGTTGGTGCTCTCACAGTGTATGCTTCTGAAAGGTCCCATCCTTTTGTTGGATTCCCTTAAGGTGTTTATTAAGTCCTTGGCTAAAACCATAATATCCCTAATAGATGTAAGATGGTGGAGATTTGTACAACTGGCATGTTTAAACCGTGAGCAGTGAAGTGCACATAATGTGCTTTTGGGTGTATATCTAAAACTAACCTTTTTAGGCCTTTCAATGTACCTCTCATGTTCGAGGCACCATCATAGCACTCTCCTCTTAAGTTATCCATTGCAAATCAATACGAGCAAAAACATCTTTTAAAAGTACTAAACAGAGTTTGTGAATCAGTGCTGGAGGTCTCGTATAAGCCAATAAAGTCTTCGTTGATGATTAAGGAATCACCAACAGTACGTATACAAATTGACACTTGTTCGTGAATTAAAGAATCACTTGTTTCGTCAACCATAATAGAAAACTGTTCAGTCTTTTTGATTGAAGCCAATACCTTTCTCAACAAACACTTTCCTAGTAGATCAATGATCTCGTTTTGAATATCATGGAATGTCCACTTATACTCTGAACGCCCTAACCAACCTTTAAACTCAGGTATGTCATTCTTTCTGAGTTCCAACAATTGAAAAAAATTTGAGTTTACATCTTCGTGCCCTCTAGTTGCTAGTCCTTGTCAGCATAGAAATTACATGGTAGTAAAAATTCTCTCAAGAGATAAATGGCCTTCCTTCATATCCCTATCTAACTGTTCATTCAATTGGGAGGCCACATTTCGGTTAGTGATAGAATTTAGTTTCAGAACACGTTCTTTTTGTGTAAACATATTTTCATGAAGACAGAATTTTTCCAAAACCTTTTTCCAGTTGGAGAACCCTACAGAAGTAAGTGCATCTTCTTTTTTTGAAGAAAATTGTAGTAGATTTTTAGAATCTGCCTCTTTGAAGGTTTTGCAAAAATTTTTTTTGGTAGATGCTTCATATTCTAGCCACACATATTTGATCAACCAAGACTTCTGAAACGATCTTCCATTACTAGATTGTCCAGGTTTTGGCTGTGAATGGTCCTCACCTGAAGACTTCGAAGCAATTGACGACACAATAATTGTTGGGGGTTGACTTGCAGTATCATCAACTTCCAAGCCCGCCTTTTTGGTAACAAACTTATCCATTGCAAACTTAATTCACAATACACTAAGAGACTAAAGTAAATGAATAAAATATAGTCTCAAAAATAGTCCACTAGACACTAAAGTCAGAACTCTAAACATGTCTGCAGCATACACTGAGCGAAACTATCCACACTGAATGATTGTGACAGCAGAGAGGGCTTTATATAGCCTCTGTGTCGTAATCTCTAGAAGTGTCAAGGTGACACGAGGTGGAGGGTTTCAGGCACTTCTGCTCCAGTCCCTTTGATGTCGCTGTGGCCGCAGTGCTAGCCCGCCAGCACCAGACTTAACCCCTAAGGTTTGCTCAACCGGACAATGCTAAGTGTGCTCGCAGCACCGTAGCACTATGATGATTCACACCACTCGTTTTCAGTTAACCTGCTTACTACAGTGATAATTATTTGTTTTAGCTCATTACTGAATGTATTTTCAAAGGTAACTATCGTCGAACCAGGAAAAAAAAAATTCCAACATAATTTTGTGATTTCACAAAGCGTAATATAACTAATAATTTTCGTAAATTATTGGGGGGGGGGGGGGCACTGGCCCCCCACACGAATTTTTGATTGGCTTGGGCCCCCTCAGACGCCATGAAGTCAGCGCCTGTACACTTGACTACAATGAGCTGCTCTGTTCCTTGAAGCGAAAAAAGTAGTGTCAACACCTCATCATAAGATAACAGGAGTAACACATATTGAAATGTCGCATCATTTTGATGCACTCAGGCACCTGGATACCCGAGAGATTTCTGGTTGTTCATTGCGAAGTTTGCTTTAGCTATTAATCGACTTCATCATAGCCAGTTACTTAATTCTATTATCATATTCCGATTTCTTTTTGGTACATGTTGTGTAATTATTTTCATGTGATGAAAGTATGTTTGGATACCTAATTTTTTCAATTGATATGGTGTTGCTTGTGATGAGTTTTGTGTTGCAGTGTGGGATGTTAAATGTTTTGTCTATCATTCTGTGCTGCCCATATAAATCCCCTCACAAACAGTAGAACTGCCAGTGAATTAACTTGCTTCTCTGCAAGATACTAAGATTTTAGATAACAGGGAAAAGACAATACATAAGTATAAAAAAGCAGACTGGTGGTAGAAATTGTTGATGCTAGTCATTAATTTATTTATTTCTTCATTCATCTGTAGACAAATTCCTTTGTATGAATATCGTCATTAGACATACGTTATGTGTCATTTACAGTAGAGGTACATAAGATAATGAAAAAAAAAGGATATACTTAAAAAGTTCTATTAGGTACTGAATTACGAGGGTTATTCCAAAAGTAAGGTCCGATTCGCCGTAACTATTGAAATTTGGCGCCAATGACAAAACACGCTTGCGCGCCGACTCCCGGCAAGCCTTGCGCGTCAAACGCCGCCATTCGCTTTGTTACTGTTGCTGAGTGTAGTTCACAGTGTCACTTTACAATGTTTAAGACAATTGATCAGCCCGCCGATTGTGAAGTAAGGGCAGTGATACGGTTTTTGTCTGCAAGAAACAATTCAGCGGCGGAAATCCATCGGCAGATTACTGAAGTGTACGGTCCTAACATAATGAGCGACAGTAAAGTGCGCAAGTGGGTGCGAGCTTTTAATGAAGGACGGGATAATGTGCACGATGAACCACGGTGTGGCCGACCATCAGTGATTTCAGACGATTTGGTCAATGCGGTTGACAAAAAAATTCGTGAAGATCGCCGATTCACTATTACAGACGTAGACATGCATTTTCCGAATGTGAGTAGAACAACTTTGTACAGAATTGTGTCTGAACATTTGAAGTTTCACAAATTGTGTGCCCGTTGGGTTCCCAGGCTGCTTACTGAGCCCCAACGAATGAAAAGAATGGCTTTTGCTCTTGATTTTTTGGAGCGATATCATAAGGAAGGTGACAGTCTTTTAGACAATGTTGTCACAGGGGATGAGACATGGGTTTCTCACACCACTCCAGAGTCTAAACGTCAGTCAATGCAATGGCGTCACACGTCATCGCCAGTCAAGGTCAAGGCAAAGCAGACAATCTCAACACGTAAGGTTATGGCGACTGTGTTCTGGTATAGACGTGGAGTATTGTTAGTCGACTTTATGGAGAGAGGAACAACGATTAATAAAGCCGCCTACTGCGCTACCCTGACTAAACTTCGACGTGCAATCCAGAATAAGCGACGTGGTCTTTTGTCGTCTGGAATCTTGTTGTTGCATGACAATGCCAGACCCCACACTGCAAATGAAACGCAAGCTCTGATCAAGAAATTTGGATGGGGACAGATGAACCATCCTCCTTACAGTCCGGACCTGGCGCCAAGTGATTTCCACCTGTTCCGTTACTTAAAGGAGTTTCTCGGCGGCAAGCGCTTCGACACAGATGATGAAGTGAAAGAAGCAGTTAAGGACTGGTTATCGTCACAGGTGGCCGATTTCTATAACATGGGCATTCAAAAGCTTGTTGAACGATGTGACAAATGTTTAAATAAGTATGGAAGTTATGTAGAAAAATAGATAAAGATGTAAGGAATGTAAATAAAACAATTGTTTTGAAAAAACATTTTAGTTTTGATTTTTTTTTTTTATAACCGGACCTTACTTTTGGAATAACCCTCGTACATAAGGCAGAAAGAACATACTTCTAGTGAAAGAAATAGATCATAAAACTCCTCTGGTAAAGCATCTTGGTTTTAGGTTGCGTGAAATAAATTACATCTTTAAGGTATGTCTTAAATTTAGAGAGATGTTTTTTTTGCTTGATGTTTCTAATCTCTTTTCGCAATTTTATTGTGTACCTTGACTTTTTGGTAAGACATAGTGGTTTGTGTCTTTGCTATGTTCATCCTGCCTAGGTACAGGCAATCGCTGTATTTGGTTTGATGATCATGTATGGAGATGTTTTCTGCATAAATGTCCAATGTTTTTGTATCAAAACTGCAGTTTGAAACACGTATTCGCTCAGCACTGTCAGAATACCCTATTTTTTGATTAGCTTAATGCAGTGATTCCTTTTGTGACTCATGCTCATTATTTGATGACTCAGTTTTGCAGTTTGAACATATTTTACACATTCTGAACGTTACACCCAGGATATTATGTCATAAGTGATGATAGAACGTATATGTGCAAAAAATATTGTCTTTGATATTCATAAGGCATAGCATGCTGTGTTAATTCCTTCTCCAAGTACCCTGATATGTTCATCTCATTTTTATTGTTGATCACGATACATAACTAATTTTTTGTAGCAGCTACACACTTTATGGTTTCATTATGTACTTTAGGTTTTCATTTGTGCAGGAGTTTATACTATTACCCTTTTTTTGCATTAAGAGTTACTTTATTGTTATTTGATCAGTTGTGGACTGGCATAAGTGCATTTCCAGCTTTCACTTCTATCATTTCTGGTGTCTTGTCTATAATTATTATTTTAGTGTCATCAGCAAATAATGAAGTTTCTCCTTGTGTGACCTACAGGGGAAGTCCCTCGAGGGACTGCAGTGTTCAAATATTTTTGACCTGAAAGACATTTCACCACTTAATTTGAGCCACTTGGAATTTGCGATATTCTATCCTTAACACTCTGTCTGTAGATTAAGATCTAAACCATTTATTTAAAACCTCTATTATTTGTAGCTTCAAGTTTACCTAGAAGTATTTGATTAAAGAGCTGTAATAAATCCCATAGACGCAATAAATACATACAAATTTTTCGATTGTATTCAAAACATTATTTGCCATTCATGCCCAACCTTCTTGGTCCACGCTTCTATAGCATAGAATCTCCACAGAAATACTTTAGAATATGTTTATATTTGCAGCTTATTCCTCTGAAAGTAAGAAAATATAAACACATTTAATTCATGAGAAGCATATATTTTCGTTGTTGTTTGTTGTTATTATCAAAAGCACTTTTCTTGACACTCTAAAAATTTTTTATGGAGTCCTATGATCCACCCTGTTTTACACTTCACTCAACTTTATAAGTCACGAATATTTGCTTCAAAAGTAAACGTGTTGAAGATTCTTGCCGTTTGTGCCTCAGATTTAGCAACAATTATAGAACTAGCTTCTCCTGTGTTGGGATTTATTATCACGTCTGTGTGGTTTTCTCTTAAACTACAGATACTGCATTCCATATAGGTTTCCTACGTTCCACATTCACCGATTTGGCTGAAAATGTAGGGAAGCAAACTCTACTTGTCGAATAGGTATACGACGTGTTTCTGTAAAATGTCAGGTCTTGTGGAGTTTACTATCATTTTTTGTCATTGGGAGAAAACGACATCATTCAGTAAATGTTTTTACGTTACAAGGGAATCCCGTAAAGCACCGTTTCGTATCTCCCAACGTCCTTAGGAAAATAAATAATCACAAAAGTGGTGTAATTTTTTAGTTATTGTCGGTTTTCGTGGCACTACATACACTCCCTGCTATAAAAACTATGTCATAATTCAACAAAAACATTAGTATTCGCACTCATCGGAGATCGTATTTCAGAAGTGTCGCTTGCTGGCTCCTTGGAGCGCTGCTACAGCTGTGGGTAACAAAAACGAGACGGAGTGTTGCGACTGCCATGTACATTAAACTCCCATAGACAGAATACCTCCTAAAAGTGAAACAACAAGCGATTCTCTCATGGCAGGAAGAATGGAATGAAAGCCAACAAACAAGAGGTAAAAGCTATGCACGTATACAGACATTCATACCAAGACAGGGGGCTTGCGAACTTTAAACATTCAAGGAAAATTACAACGTCCATTGTGAGAATGCGTCTCAATCATGGATCTGCCCCTGCCCATTTACATATAATCGGCGTATCAGAGACACCCCTCTGTCAATGTGAAGAGGAAACAATTGGTGATGTAAATCACATCTTATTTCAGTGTAGACGCTATGAGGAAGGCAGAGGTAACTTTTTAAAGGACCTCTTAAGACTTTGTCACTGCCAGCCATTTTGAACGATCCCAATTCTCGGAGACACAACCAGGAGTACATACGATGCCATATCCCGGTTTACAGCTAAAGAAGACATAAAAATCTAAAATGAATTGAACTTAACTAAAGAACTTAATTAACAAATAAAATTTCAGGAGTCAACCGTGTTTCGTAATCTGATTACAGTAATCTTGATCTGAAAACATATGAATGTATGCCCTAAACAGTATGTATGACGAAGAAAAAATGTTACCTTGTTATATGTGTTAGTCCATTTACTTGTGATGCCTAAAAAGTTTGTATGCTAGAAGCCAATAAAAAAGGAAAATAATAGACTGTGGTATCTCTGAATTGAATATTGAGTACTGTAAACATCGTTGGTTAACGTGTTATGTTGACAACGTGTTGATTGGAATGCGTGTGGAATGTTATGGGCTGTATGTTGACGTTGTCATGTGTAGCGATTTCCTTACTGCTGGGGCTTCATTGTGCTGACTTCAGTGACGATTTTCTGGCTATGTTTCAATGTAATGTATCATTGTTTTAAAAGGAAAACGATACATTATAAAGCGAGTTGATTGTTGTGTATTCCGGTCTCGAAATCGTAGTGTGGGTGTAACAAGACTATTTCTTGCAGACGTTAAAATGACAAAGCTTATGGAGTGGCTTTTAGGCGTGAGCCTTTTCGCGAGCATATGGATTGGCCTCGTAACTCGTCAAGTCTACTCGAGATTACTTGACGAATGGATGTTTCTCATCAAACCACTTCCATTAATCGTCTTGATACTGTTTGGTGTAAGTGTAAAGAGCAATTTCTTTAAATTATGTTGAGAGTAATTATAACTAAATGTCATTGGTCTGAGTGCGTTGTCGATTTCGTTGACTTCTGATCAAAGCTGAAGTGTGGAATTTCAACTTTCGATTACCTCTACTTATTCTGAATGATGCCATTTGAAGTAGTCTGAATTGTTCTGCCAAGTGCTTGTGACGTGATAAAGTCGTATCTGAAGCAGTGGTTGATTTACTTAGATTCTGATTTGTGAACTACCACATTTAGTAGTACAAATGAATACTGGTCCTTAAAGAAGGTAATACAGTGATAGATTGTAATATTATCTGACACTTCAACTTCTTGATCTCATGTGCTCTAAGTAGTTCATGGACAGTCAGGTGGTTCTGGACAGTAATGAGGTAAATGATGTAGTATTTTCACAAACGTCTAACTTCGTTAATATCTTTGTGTAGTTTTCATTTTTCTTGTTGCATCTCATTTTATGAAATTATTTATGTAGCCTACCTGTTAAATTTTGAATAGTTTCAAGAATTTCACAGTAAGTTACGCTCATTACCCCCAATTCTTAGTTGTCACGGTGTTAATGCTGCATTAAACCTTAAAGACAGATAAGAACAGTTTCCATCTGCACAGAATGGACTGTGAGATAAAGATAAGTGTAATAGTGCGGCCCCCCCCCCTCGATCGTTGCAGACGCCTGTGGTAGTGTGAATTAACTGTAACGGAAATCTTTGGTTTTTGCATCTTAGTTTGTCAATAATAAGAATTACCATGAGTCTCATACACAGATGAGTTAAGTACTTGATTTGACACAATTGCCTTGGTTGTCTTGAAAGGAAAAAGCATGCTAAAGAGTCACAGAAACTTTAACAGAAGACTGAAAACCTCTCTGAAATTGTCAGATAACAGATGGAGGTTAAATGTGTGTAATGAAGTTGCATAAGATACTGAATAGGCATACTGTATTCATTGATGGCTTCCAGAAGTTCAATGTTACCAATGTCTCTCATCACTGTAACTGAATTTTCAAGTAGCCAATTACAGTGTGCAGTCACAATGCACGCCAGCTCATTATGTAACCTACAGCATAAATATATCGTCTGTAGTTTATGTGGTGACTGAATAGCCCAAACTTCAACAACTGCTTTTCTGCTTATGTTAGCCAATTGAATGTATAGGTTTTTTGCAGTGTATTTGTATTGTCTATGAAGCAGTTCAAAAATTTACGTTTAAGGTCCTAATTAAATTTACCTGTCTGCATTTCTAGCCAATAATTTGAATAAAAAATGGTAGGTTAAGATAATGAGCCTGAACAGATGTCCTAACTATAAGAAGTTGTTCATTCCTGATGATAGATTATTACAAAACTTAAAACCTGCAGGCTTAGCATCTCTTGAACATGAGGGCAACATCTCTCACTGCATGAAATTCCAATTTACATGAATATTTTGGATTAACTGAAGCATTGGATACTGCTCCACCAACTTTTAGCCAACCAAACCTTTCAAACTAATCTTGGCATCAGGCTACACTACAGATCAGTCTGTCACCACTACTTACATTCCAAAAAGTAATATACACACCAAACAAATATTTTCAGTGTCCTGTTCTTTATCCGTGTGTACATGTTGTCACATGCCATGCCACCATTACGTAGTGGGATAGAGCTGGCATCTGGTATCGATAGGTTTAGTTAACCTATATCTTGGAGTAATTAAAATGTCATTGTTAAGGATACAAATAGCCAACAATTCCTCAAACACCTGAGCAAGCAAATCTGAGATATTAATAAATTCTTCTTCTATTAATTTCTCCCCAGTCTTGTCTTGGGTACAACTGTACATTTTATGGATTTTTTAGACCATCATGTCTTCATGCACTTGTTCAACAGTATAGATTGTGTAAATTAGCACTGCATACTGCTCCTATGTTTAAGGTGGACAACCATCTCTTAGAAACTGACAACAGAAATTGGACATCAAGAATATAGATCCCATTTGATTGAACTACAACATTTTTCAATTATTTTGTTAATACAGTGTTACTAGATAACAGTCTCAGTGAGTTTGGATGGAGGTAATCCTTGGTGAGTATGTGGTACATATCCTCGTGCACCTATTGTGCTTTAGGGACCTGACTGACTTACTTTCTCTCCCCCCCCCTCCCCCCCTCCCCCCCCCCCCCCCCACCTTGCCTTTCCATCCCATCAGTCTTACGATGGGTTTGATGCGACCTGTCATGAATTTCTGTCCTGTGCCAATCTTTTCGTCTCAGAGTAGCGCTTGCAACTTATGTCCTCAATTATTTGCTGGGTGTATTCCAATCTCTGTCTTCCTCTTCAATTTTTACCCTCCACAGCTCCCTCCAGTACCAAGGAAGTTATTCTCCATCGTCTGAACACATGTCCTATTATCCTGTCCTTTCTTCTTGTCAGTGTTTTCCGGACATTCCTTTCTTTGCAGTTCTGCAGAGAACGTCCTTATTCCTTACCTTATTAGTGCACCTAATTTTCAACATTCTTCTGTACCACCACATCTCAAATGCTTCGATTCTCTTCTGCTCCAGTTTTCCCACAGTCCAAGTTTCATTACCATACAATGCTACACTACCAAATGTACATTCTCAGAAATTTCTTCCTCAAATTAAGACCTGTGTTTGGTACTAGTAGATTTTTCTTGTCCAGAAATGCCCTTTTTGGTTGTGGCGGGTCTGCTTTTTATGTCCTCCTTGCTCAGTCCTTCAAGGGTTATTTACTCAGCTAGGTATCAGAATTTCTTAATGTCATCGACTTCATCATCATCAGTTTCGATTTAAAGTTTCTCACTGTTCTTATTTCTGCTACTTCTCATTACTTTCATCTTTCTTAGGTTTACTCTCAATCCATATTCTGCACTTATTAGACAGTTGATTCCATTCAACACATTCTCTAATTCTAATCCACATTCATTGAGGATAGTAACGTCATCAGCCGATCTAATCATTGATACCCTTTTACCTTGAGTTTTAATCCCACTCTTGAACCTTCCTTTTATTTCTGTCATTGCTTCTTCGGTGTATAGATTGAACAGTAGGGTGAGAGACTACATGCCTGTCTTATACCCCTTTTAATCCGAGCACTTCGCTCTTGGTTTTCCGCTCTTATTGTTCTCTCATGGTTCTTGTACATATTGTGTGTCACCCTTATTTCCCTATAGCTTACCCCTATTTTTCTCAGAATTTCAGACATCTTGCACCATTTTACATTTTCAAACACTTTTTCTAAGTCCTACAAATGTGTATTGATTTTTCCTCTGTCTTGCATCCATTGTCACCTGTAATGTCAGAACTGCTTCTATTGCTTTTACCTTTCCTAAAGCCAAACTGATTGTTATCTAACAGATCCTCAATTTTCTTTTCCACTCTCCAGTATACTATTCCTGTCGGCAACTTGGTTGCATAAGCTATTAAGTTGACCGTGCGATAATTGTCGCACATGTCGGTTTTTGCTATCTCCAGAATTGTGTGGATTATGTTTTTCCCAAAGTCTATACCATAATGCTAGTACCATAGATTGTACACACAAACATGAATAGTCATTTTGTTGCTACTCCAATCAATGATTTTAGAAATTCTGTGATCTGAAGTCTTCCAAAGCTGTTTCAAATTCTGGATCCCCTATCTCTTCCCTGTTGACTACTGTTTGTTTTTCTGTCACGTCATCAGACAAGTCCTCCTCCTTCTCATATACCCTTCACTGTTCTTGATCCACACATTTTCTCTGTTCTCTGCATTTAACATTGGAATTCCAATTGGAGTCTTAATGTTTCTGAGCTTGCTTTTAATTTCACAGAATGTTTTAAAGTCAGTCCTTCAGATGATCATTTCTTTTTTGATTTCCTCGCATATTTCATGTAGCCATTTTGCCATAGCTTCCCTGCACATCCTATTTGTTTCATTCCTAAGTGACTTGTATGACTGTATTCTTAAATTTCCATAAACATTTTTGTACTACTTCTTCTGTTGATCAACTGAACTATTCCTTATGTTATCCGTGATTTCTTCACAGCTGCCTTCCTAGACCCTGTGTTTTTCTTTCCGTCTTTTGTAGTTGCCCTTTTTAGATATCTCTTGCACAATTGGTAGCCTCGGAGAACTTCAAGCATATCTTTTCATTCCGTAATGCTTCTATATCCCATTTCTTTGTGCAATATCTTTTTGCCAACTAGTCTCTTCAACTTCAGCGTACTCTTCTTCATTATTAAATTGTGATCTTAATCTATGTCTGCTCCTGGGCACGCCGTACAATCCAATATCTGATTTCTGAATCTCTAGCTGACCATGATTTTAATCTGAGTTCTTCCCGTATCTCCTGGCCTTTTCCAAGTATACCTCCTCTTCATGTGATTCTTGAACAGAGTATTTGCTGTGACAAGCTGAAATTTATGGCAGAACTCAATTAGTCTTTCTCCTCTCTTATTCCTGGTACCAAGCTCATATTCTCCCATAACCCTTTCTTCTACTCCTTCCACTACAACCACATTCCAATCCCCTGTGACTATTAGATTTTCATCTCCCTTAACATACTGAATTACCTGTCCAATATTCCTATGTATTTCCTGCATTTCTTCTGCTTCTGCTTGTTACATTCCCATGCATACCAGAAATGTTGTTGTTAGTGTTGGGTTGCTGTCAATTCTTATGACAGCAGCCTTATCAGTGAACTGTTGAGAGTAGCTCACTCTTTGCCCTGCCTTTCTATTCATAACAAATCCTGCTCCTGATATACCATTTTCTACTCCTGTTGATATTACCCTATACTCATGTGACCAGAAATCCTTATCTTCTTTCCATTTCACTTCACAGACTCCCACTATATGTAGACTGAGCTTTAACATTTACCTTTTTAGGTTTTCTAGTTTCCTGACCACTTTCAAACTCCTTACGTTTCCTACCCCCACTCCTAGAAGATTATCCTTTCTTTGATTTTTCAGTCTTTTTTCTCTTGGTCACCTCCCCCTTGGCAGATCCCCCTCCCTGGAGATCCAAGTGGGGGACTAGTCCAGAATCTTTCACCAATGAAGAGATCATCTTGACACTTGTTCAGTTGTAGTCCACATGTCATATGAATACATGTTATTTGTCTTTAATGCAGTGGTCTCCAATGCCTTCTGCATTCTTGTGCTGTTGATCATTGCTGATTCTGCCGCTTTTTAGGAGCAGTTTCCTACCCCAAGGAATCTCTGTCTGCTCCTCTGTCCTCTTTGACAAGGTTGTTGGCAAGATGAGGGTGATTTTTTTATGCCAAAGTCTTCAGTGGCCATTGCTGTTCATTTTTATTCAAAATTTAAGCTGTGGCAGGTTTTGAACCTGAGACCGAGGACATCAAAAACGTTACCACTGGACCACAGGTGCTGGACAACGTGACTCGGAAATGAATATTTCATGTTCCAAGCAGAATTATTTTAACCTAGAGACATTATGGCAATTGAGATAGCATACTGACAATAACATTCTGATTTATTGTGACTTCCTCACATATTTTAACAGTAAGATGTATAGTACAGGTGTGCAGTAGGTCAGTTAGCTGCTGTCAAAAAATGCAGTTGTGTATGCATACAGAGACAGGAATGGGAGTGTTATTTTGCTTGGCACCAAGTCCTACCATCGTGAGTGGAAGAATCTGGCAGATAGTGCTTGCAATCCAGCTCTTTGAAGACACACACAGGCATTGTTTATTTTGTCAATCTAAAAACTAGTTTGTTTAAGCTGTACACACTAGTCTGTCCTGTGCAAGTCCCTTCATCTATGCTTAACTGCTGCATCTTACATCCATGTGAAACTGCTTACAGTATTCAAACTCTGGTGTCCCTCGGTATGTGTTCTATCAATGAGTGCCTTTATTTAGTCGAGTTCTCCCTAGTTTGATTCAGTACCTCTTCAATAGTCACCTGACGTACCAATATAAAGTGATATTTGATTCAAAGTAGTTGTGGCTATAGAGGCTGCTGCTTGCTACATTTCACCTGCTGGCCCAGGTAGTCCCAGTGAGTTTCTGTGTGTATGTGAGCAGCTCTGTGAGTGTGGATGTTGTCATCTTGGAAGACGGGAGTGTCCGGCCTACACTTCATGAACATGTAGAAGAAAGGGCAACACTTCGCTACTGAGATTCTTGAAATATATAAACATCCTGTTGCATGTTCATTGTAATCTGAATGAGTGGGCTCTAGTCATGGTATGTAAAACTCTGGCACCAAAACACAGCAGGCCCATTGAAGATGTGCAGCTGTGAGTGCCAGTGTAAGTAATGGCCTTTCGGGATTACATTATTACAAATGTCTGTTACATGCAGTTTCCTTCACAATTTTCACTCATAAACTGGTTAAGATGGATCTATAGTTTGTCGAGTTTGAAACTAATATTCAGTGACAAGGTATGACACTAGTTTCTGGCACCTGTCAGGTAGCATCTTTCTATGAACACTATTCCTATGCTGTGTTCCATGGTTGCAAGTAATAGACACACTGGACAATTTACATTGATACACTGAAAAACCGTACAACTGTGGTATGATCATGGGTGTGTTGAAACTCGGTAGCTCTTTTCTGCCGTTCTGCATGTGGATCCATCCAACTGCACTTATTCCATTTGACTGACTGGCATGCACACACCACTTCAATGCTATACTTCAGAGCTGCAGGATCAAATGACCACATGCTATCAGTTCTACACCATGGATCCATCCAACTGCACTTATTCCATTTGACTGACTGGCATGCACACCACTCCAATGCAATATGTCAGTGCTGCAGGATCAAATGACCGCATGCTATCAGTTCTACACCATCTCCTCATGGCAGTCAAGGTCCTTACTTCATTACACTAACAGCCAACTACCACTTTAAAGTGTGTGTACTTACCTGGCCTCAACTTACCTCCGTCAGGCCAATAAGAGATAAGAAGGCCACCTCACTTGACTATGGATAGGGCACATACTGGGTGATATGTGGCTTCCTACTTCATTGAGAGGACCCATAAATTGCAGTACTTGTGGCATTCAGATCTTGAACGCCTTATTTTAATTGAATGTATTTTATATTCAGATGAAAGGACATACGGTAGTTTACAAGCTGATCTGTCCTTTATTTTAATAGGGTATAAGACAAATGTGGGAAGACATTTCAGAATCTTGTCAGCCAAATTAAGAGGGAGAAGTGTTTAATTGTGACTGGCTCATCCAAGTTTAGGTAAGCGATCAGTCAGTCGCGCTTATTTCAGTCATTGTTCTATAGTTCTATCAGAAATTTTGACAGTATGCGTGATTGGGTTTCAAATGATAGGAGAATGTGTGTGAAAATGGGGGAATGTTCGTGATTTTGAGTGAATTTGTATTTTATACACTTTTAGTTTTACCTTTTTTAATAACATTTGTCTCGCATTGTTGCAAAAGTGGTGGTAATGCCATCACTATTCATCACCCTAAAAATTCACACTATAATCCCGTTTTGAGACACTTTTATTCTTCTGATCTTTCAATTCCTTAACCGCCCACAAATATGAGATGTTTGTGGCATATCAATGTCATCGTATGACATCTTACTTTTTATAGATAACAATCTGTCCACTGTTTTAAGTAAGTGAGACAGGTGTGGAAAATGTTTTGGTTTTGTGCATAGGCCAGACTTCTGACCAAATCACTGGATGGGATATTTTAATGTATCTCAGAATGGCTGGTCCCCATTTTATTCAGTGATCAAGCCAGCCTTGATTATCTGAATCACTTGTACAATTTTGATTGTATATCCATTTCTCTTCTAATTCATATTTTTAAATTGAGACTTGAGTTTTTGTTAAAGAACGTCTATCATCCATGCATGAAACTGGTGTCAAACATTTCCTTCTACTCACAATGACTGACATTTTCCCTGTTTCTATTAGTGGTCAACCAGTCATATGTACGAGGGAGTAACATTTAGTAGTGGATTCTCTATTTGTGGTGTTTTATTCAATGTTACACTGGTTTGTTTCACTGTGAGGACAAGGGCGTGGATGTTCATGTAGACATGCACACTTCTACACATGATGTTTATTATCTATTTTAATATGTTGAAAAGCAACCATTGTCTATGTTGTCATTGCCATATAGCCTTTCAAACCCCTAGTATGTTTTTATTGTCCCAGCAAGACAGCTTATAAAGGGAAACATCATTCTTACTATGCATTTAGTTCACATTCTCCTTAAAACCATTGTGTTAAGTGCCATCATCATCATCGTCATCACAACCATCAAGTCCTTAGCATCTCTGGTAGAATTACAATGTCATTGACAAACTTTAAAGTTTTTGTTTCCTCTTCCTGAACTTGAATTCCTTTCCCAAATCTTCCCTTGATTTTCTTTACTTTTTGCTGAATGTACATAATTGTTTGTACCATCTTTATCTTAGACTCACTACTAATATTCTAATCCATGTATGTATAATGCACTGGCACTCCAGCAATATGGAGACTCTCAGACAGGAAATTGATGGTCGTAACTATCGGGGCTCACAAAAACACATGGATGGCTATCGGCACTTGCAGGAAATAAATAGCCAGCCTTGCTACTAAGTGTCCAGTCTGTATCTTGTTGTTGAAGCCACCATATACTTGAATCTTAAATTCAGTTGATACCTTGCTTTCTGGATGTGAACATTGAACTGGAACTCTGATTGTATGTGTTTTCGTTTAAGGCGATTTTACCATTGTTCATTAGTACTGATCAGAGCGCATATTACTTGCAGTTGGTGACACATGGTATCTGTATTTGTGACCCAATATATGTGTAAGCCATTTTACAAGTTGGACTGTATGTTAAGGTATGTGTTTGTTACATTATTACATGAGCTGTCTTTTTTCCTTTTTTCACATAACGGCTGATGACCAGCAGAATATATGCCATCTTTGAAGAAGGACCACACTGTCAAATATGTGGTCACGAGCCATAATGCATCAGTAGCCATCCTCCATCAGAGCCACAGTCACATATTGTCCCTGTTTTTCCTGTGAGACTTTGATCGTAACTTCAGGTTAATGAAACTGGTTGTGAGTGGAGTTTAGTTTTACCACACTGACTTGTTCATTCAAATTAACAAAGCTTATAAAATTGGTTGTAATTTAAGCTGGAAAGATAATTAAGTAGTCACTCTCGATTTGCACATTTGGAATCTTGTGAAGGAGACATAATTTATTGTTACTGGAAGAACATATTATAATTTTTATTAAGTGCTGGAGAAATGCCTTTGGGATGTACAACAACAAGTTGCTGAATTAGTTAGGAATTTGGAGACAGCTTTAACAGGAAAGAATTAGATTTGTTATCTCTTAACTAGATGTGGAGGTTATGTCCCACATAATGGCAATTTAATAAATGCTTTTGATGACAGGTGTATTAGAACCTTATCACACTCATCATCCCTGCTCTATTTATCCTATTATTGTTTCCTTCTCAAACTTGACAGAACTGAGGTAAGGGAAAATCAGTATCATCAGCATGCCTAGTTTGTGTCACACTATGAGACAAATTTACTGTTCTAAAGATTTTAAAAATCCATTCAGTTTTATTACTGTTCTGAAGATTTTGAATACTAAGTTACTGTGAGTTTTAATAGAACAGTAAATTCTGTGCAGGATAATTATATAAGAAATTGCAACATTTCATGTACACTTCAAAGTTAAATTTTAACTGCTCTGGACGCTTTAACGCTCGTGCCTTTGTACCTGTTCCTGTGTGCTCTGAACGTGTTTATGTGCACCAGCAGTCCTTCTACCTGGTACTCTTGAACGTGTCTACGCGTCGGCACGTTCAGAGTACCAGGTAGAAGGACTGGTGGTGCGCGTAAACATGTTCAGAGCACACAGGGACATGTACAAAGACGCGCGTGTTAACACATCCAGAGCAGTTAAAGGGTTAAATAATATATTTTCTTTATTTGCATTAGCAATTGAAAGCATATGCTGTTACAGCTTTTTATGTATGTTTCAGCTATACTCCATAGCTGTAATATTGTGGAGGGTCTACAACTTCAACAATTGTGAGGACGCAGCGAAAGAATTACAGATGGTAAAATACTTTTCTATGAATTTGAGTTACCCAAAACCAGGAATGAATGTTCTGTGAAAAAAAAAAAAAGATTAAACTTGTACCATATTAAAAGTTAAATTGTCTGACCATATCAAAAAAGAGAAACATGTTAACATCTAATATGCATTTAAGTGTTACAGATTTTTTTCTGAAGGTATTTGTCCAGGCTATAGCCTTGTGTAAGTGAAACACATGCAATAAACAGTTTAGATGAGAAGAGAATAGAGGCTTTTGACACATGATGCTACGGTAGAATGTTGCAAATTAGATGGGTGGATTGGATAAGTAATGACTGAATTAATGGAATTGACTTGCAAGAAATAGTTAGTTTGTGAGTCATATAGAGATGTGTAGGGAAAGGGGGGGGGGGGGGGGTGTAGTATTTGTGAAGTGAAACAAAGGCTTGGTTATGGTAAGCAGCTTCAAGAGGATGTGGGTTCCACTAAAGAGCTGCACAGGACAGACTAGCATAGAGAGTTGCACCAAACCAGTTTTCATTCTGAAGATGACCATTACCACCACCACCAACAACAACAACAACAACAAAAGAGAAACATAGAGAAAGACGTAAAGGAGCAGGAGCAGAATAAGTGTAAAACGGATGTGTGTTGTGGGTGGTAAGCGTGTATATTTAAGTTCTGTGAATCTAGTTTACACGGTATAGATTCAAGCAACACCTGCTGCTACCGTGTCACACATTGAGGCGTGTACACAATGGGCCAGTGAACAAGAGACAACTGTTTTGTTGGCCAAGGCTTGCTTACATTGGTGTGTACAAGTGGCAAATTGGAGCCAAAGGAGCGATGGCCTTTTTGCAGTTTGGTCTGCTCGCAGTAACATAAAAGCGATGGCAGCTGTTTGATGTTGGGACCCCTCACGTAATGTGGACATGAGGTCAAGTGTTTGTTGGTTCAGTGGCAATTTATTGTCTCCAGAATGGGTGCTTTTAAGTTTTTCAGCTGTTTAATTTAACAAGAGCATCATCAGAAACTCTTTAATATGCAGTTTAAAGTACAGTAGTTGACTGTTAAATTAAAGAGCGAAGCCAATCAATAAAACATACTGAGAATGACTTATGGCTGTCCTGAAAAATGCAATTTCAACAGCTGCCATTTTCCATGCAGGCAAGCCTGCTCTCACTAAAGGTGTGTGTGTTTATTGTGTTTAAAAATACCAGTGTGTAGAGTGGAATATGGAGAGAGCATTAAGGCTGACATAGTTCCATTGTGTATGGGAATGTTTGTGGACCCCTACAAGCTGTGATTATAAAAACAAAATTAACAGACTATACACTTGGAGGGAAAATCAGTCAGCTACTAGAAAGTGATATTCACGATGTGAAAAGAGGAAATGATTTCTTCATTGACATCTTTCCATTGTGAATAACAAACAGAAACAAACAAAACTGGGAGTGGCTATTAACTTCCTGCTGCAGGTACAGCTCTCCTACGGAATAGCCCATATTCCAATTGAGCTTTAAGGCAGACAATTTTGTCCCAACAAACTGCTTCCTACGTTATAAAAGAGAGGCCGTCCGCCACCATCGTTCCGTCTTCTTTTCTCACGATCAGCTTCTTGCAGGAAAATAAATGCTGCACATATGACAACTGCTAGAAGCCTCTTCTTCCCTCATAATACTGGCTGGTGAAATTGTAATTAAAGCACTACTTAATAACAAAATAGGAAGGAGCAACATCAGCAAGTTACAAGAGCTAACTGTGATTCCACATGTCCGAATCTGTTGACCCCAAGCCCTTAATTTCTTGTGGACGAGAAGCCAAAAGCAAATGCATTGCCGACCAATGTTCAGCTGAATCCAGTCTCTGTCATTCATTGGCCTAGTGTGGACGTGCTTTAGGCACCTCCACCACACCACAAGAAATACAAGAAGCAACATCAGCAAAGGACCAAGAAATACACCAAGATTGCAAATTGGCTGTCAAGCAAGGATAAAATGTATAGAATTAAAAGAAAACTGAGCATCAAATTTATTCTATTAAATCCCATTAAACTCAGTTATCAGCTACAGGCTACATCAGAGCTCCAGTCACTACACTGTGTAATATACCTTATGGGCATAGTGCTCAACTAGGTTGTTCAGTTTTAGAGATACAAAAAAGTGCCTTATATTGTAAATAATCTGTTTTACTTTTATATAATCCATTCTGCTCTTTTTGCTACCTTAGCCAGACTTTCTTCTGACAGCAGGAAGTTCCATTCCCTAATTGTTTCAGCAATTAGTGCATTCACATGTGAGGTTTGCTGGTAATTTCTTAGATGCAACTTTGCACAGCTCATTTAGTGTGAATCTGCCAGATCATTCAAAGTCTTCTGTAGAGTACCACTTCTGTCTGTCTAGTTCCGTGGTAGAGTGTTTATATACACAAAAGTCACAACCAGTGTTGGGATGATATTTACTGTTGCAAATATGTTGACTTTCATCTCTTCTAATGTGTCCATCCACTTCCATGAGATGGGATGAATTGAATAGTACCCTCAGAGATGGTGCTCTGTATTTGGCAGCCTGTGTTACATACTTTCCTTTTAGATTGTTGGCTGTGGATTTTCTCAGTAAAAATAATCTGAATTGTTTAGACAGTAAGTCTATAGTAACCAAAATACAATTATGACTGCTGATGTATGCCAGTGGACCAAACGGGTGAGTTGCCAGAAAGTCTTGTACTCGAATGAGTACTAATTAAGTACAATATTATGAGAAGGAAAGTTGCTACTCACCATATAGAGGAGATGGTGAGTTGCAGATAGGCTCAACAAAAAGACTCTCACAATTAAAGCTTTCGGCCATTAAGGCCTTCATCAACAATAGACTCACAAACGAGAGAGAGCGCGCGCGCGCGCCCACACACACACACACACACACACACACACACACACACAGCGCGTGCGCGTGACTGCAGTTTCAGGCAACTGAAACAGAAAGATATCTCAGGCAAGTGAAACAGAAAGAGATGGTGAATCCATATAATAATGCACGGGGAAGGGGGAAATAAATCGGTTTAGAACAAATGTGCAAAATGTCTGCCATAAAACAATCTTTGGAAACAACTAAATGAAAAACCATCAGTTCAATGAGTTGTTTTGTGTGTTGCATGGATTATTATTCATTCATTTCCTTAGAGTCAGTCCAGTCTATGGAACCAAGCAGTTGAAAACAACTAACACAGTCCATTTGATTTTACATATTGACTGAATTGTTCACTCTTTCTTTTTAAGTGAAACCAGTCTGTAGTGCTTTCATTGATTGAATTAGAGCAGCAATACACAATTGGTAGTGTCACACCCTTGGAGTGCACCCCCCACCCCCGGGGAAACTGAAGACATCATGGGGGCATGCCAATGCTAAAATAAGCATTTGACATGTTCGTTTCATTGTGTACTGAGTAGAAAAATTCTTTTCATAATTTAAAACAATTAATATATTGCTGTGGTTTAACTTGTTCGAGAGACAATTAATGCATCACTAATGAAGCTTATATGTTGGGATTACAAAGTTGAGCATAAAACTTCCACTAAAAGTGTGTGAAAAAGAAAGGAGCGTTGGCAGATTTTAGCAACAGTTTGCTTTCTGTTGTACTGAAAAGGTGTGGTGATCCCCGTGACTTGAAAATCATTTTAATCTAGATCTTAAACTTTTGCTCAGCCATTTACTTGTAGGAAGGGTAAATACTTTTGCAGAAAAGTATATCACTGGCTATCTACTAATCACACCCACACATACAAACCCTTTTACATTTCTCAGCCTGTGTAAAGCAGCAAGTATAGTATTTCACAAGTATGAGAGGGAAAAAAAAACTGTTCACATTCACACATTGGTACTTTACTTTCACAGTTAAACCTATATCTAGGCAACACTGTGAACAGTTCGCAACCAAGTTTGCAGCACACTGGAATGCTAGAAGTGACAACTGAACTCACCTGATTCCCAGTGCAGTTAGTCCTGGATGGAAACAATCAATTCTTTTGGTGTTATCAAATCATCACTTTTGACCGCTCTTGTTATAATAGGCTGACACTATTGTTGTTGTTCTGATATTTGTTTTTTATTTAGTGCCAATAACTAGCTTTTAGTTCAATTTTTCTTCCATGTTTATGAATAGTGCATTTGCTTAGTAGTGACATTTGGGTCTGGATCACAATCCTGAAACACTGATTTGCATGGGGCTTGGTAAAATCACATGACTGAATAAAAAGTAATCCTCAAGATAAATTCAAAGTGATACACAGTATCTAAAACGCTTTCTCATTTTCTGAAACTATTTCAATTAAAGAAATTCAAATAAAATTAAACATTGATTGACAGACACTTTTTGCAAAAAATACTTCTGACAAGCGGGTTTATATACTTAAAAATCAAGTGATTAAATAACCAAACAATTAAAAAGTGTATCCTATTCACTTTCTGTTCTTTTCACCATAGAATTTACTGAAAGTAAGTTATCAGTGACGGGTGAAAACTGACAGAAAAAGAGAGATAGCTTTAGTATAAGGGGCAATCAAATGAAAACATTGCGGATGGAAAAAAATAAGTAAACTGTATTCCAAAAAGAATCACCATAATCGAAAAAGGAATCATCATAACTGTTCATACATTTATCCTCCTATGAGACAAGAGGTCAATGCCTTCATGAAAAAATGTTTGCAGTAGCCTATGGAATCATGATTGTATCCAGGAGTGCACCTCTTCATCTGAAGCAAGTTGATGGCCGTGAATACCGTTCTTTAAGGCTCCAAAAATCGTATGGAGAGAGATTGAGACTGTATGGAGAATGTACAAGGGTCACTCCAAAAGAAATGCACACTATTTTTGTAAAAATACAGTTTTCATTCTGCATGTGTGAAAGTTTTACAGTGTGTAGATACATCCTTCCCGCTTGTTTTCAAACTTGGTTCAACCTTTTCCCGTGAGTGGCGCCGTCACAGCATGTCTTCAAGATGGGTTCTACACTTGACGTTTGTCATAAGCAACATGCTGTCATAGGATTCCTGTGCTGTGAAAATGAGACAGCGGGAAACATCCACAAAGGTGTATGGAGATGCTGCTGTCGATCGCAGTAAAGTTAGTCGGTGGGCAAGCAGGTTACATGATGAAAGTGGGCAAGGCAATATTGAGAATTGTCTTTGCAGCGGCAGGCCTCGTACTGCACACGCTCCAGACAATGTGCAGAGAGTTAACGAATTGGTGACTGCCGACAGACGCATCAAAGTGAAAAAATTGTCACACAACATTGGGATAGGGGAAGGAAGTGTATGCAGAATACTGAAAGTGTTGGCGTTAAAAAAGGTTTGTGCTAGGTGGGTTCCCAGGATGTTAACAGTGGCTCACAAAGAAACAAGAAAAACGGTATGCAGCGAACTTTTGAAACAGTACGAGAATGGTGGAGACGAATTTCTCGGAAGAATCGTGACACGTGATAAAACATACCTCCATCATTTTTCACCAGAGACGAAGAGGCAATCAATGGAATGGCATCATGCAAATTCACCCAAGAAAAAAAATTCAAAACCACACCTTCTGCTGGAAAAGTTAAGGCTATGGTGTTTTTCGATTTCGAAGGACTCTTGCTTGTGGACATCATGCCAAGTGGAACCACCATAAATTCTGATGCATATGTGACGACACTGAGGAAACTTCACGCTCGACTGAGTCGTGTTTGACCACATCGGCAAAAGCAGGATATTTTGCTGTTGCACGACAATGCACGGCCACATGTCAGTCAAAAAACCGTGGAAGCCATCACAAAACTCGGATGGACAACACTGAAACACCCGCCTAACAGTCCTGACCTGGTTCCATGTGACTATCATCTCTTTGGGAAGCTGAAAGACTCTCTCCGTGGAACAAGGTTTGAAGATGATGACTCCCTTGTGCACGGTGCCAAACAGTGGCTCCAATAGGTTGGTCCAGAATTTTACCGTGCGGGTATACAGGCGCTGGTTCCAAGATGGTGTAAAGTAGTTGAGAGGGATGGAAATTACGTGGAGAAATGAAAATATTGTTCCTAAAGAACGTATCTACACACTGTAAAACTTTCAAACATGTAGAATAAAAGATGGATTTAAAAAAAAATAGTGTGCATTTCTTTTGGAGTGATCCTCATATAATGGCTTCCCAGTGAAACTTCTGCAGTGTAATTGAAACAAACTTGGGAACATGTAGGCAGGCATTACTCTACAACAGAATGATGCCATCCTTCAACATTCCTGGGTGATTGGACTTCGTGGAATGCTTCAGTCTCTGGAAAGTGTCCACGTACCACTGTAAGTTAATTTTGGTACCATGGTGTGCCTGTTGTTTTGCATACACTGTAGAAGTATTGCTGGGAATCCCTTATATGTCTTTCACATAGGCCCCATCTCTCTACAAGTGTTTCCATATTTTAGATCTGTGAAGCAAGACATTCTTGGTCATCAGTTTCCTTTAGATGAGGAGGCACGTCAAGGTACAATCATGGTTCCGTAGGTAATTGCAGACATTTTTCTGTGAAGGGAATGGCCATCTTGTCTCACAGTGGGATAAATGTATTAACAGTTACAGTGATTACTTTTGAAGTAATAAATGGCTTACTTATTTTTTCGATTTGTCGTGTTTTTATTTGACTGCTATTTATAAATTTAAATTACAAAAGTCATCGTTTACTTATTTAAACATAAATTTACAATGTACCAACAGTTATTAAAATCGAAATAGTAAAAAAAATTGTATGTAAGCAAATATATACATGTATTTTGAAGAAGTATACATATAACTGATGTAATTATCAGATACTTGTGTCATCTGGTTATCTTACATTAAGTGAAACCTCTCAAACTAGGAGAGTGAATGAAAGAAAAACCAACTGTACAAGAAAACAATCGAGTGACCAGTCAGCCTTTAAACTGGTGCGAGGGGGGGGGGGGGGGGGGGGAGACGTCCAGTGTAGAGAGTTGAGTTTCTTGAAGGTGCATACTGCAGTGGATTGTTATTACAATAGTATGCATTTCATACAGTTATGTTCATTAATTTAAATGAATTTAATAGACAAAATTAAGCATTTGGTTTATTTTTATCTCTGCATTCTTTATTGTGGCTTGGAACGAGGTGGTCATATTAACATTTGTCCTATAGTTGAGATGGCGTAAGAAGATTCCTAAGAGCTTGCAATGCTTTTGCCAGCTTTCAGCTGCAAAATGCAAAGAGCTGCAGGCAAAAACAGTAACCCACTACTGAGCTGCAACAACACTGAGGCTTTGCCATAGAGAATTTTACAAAATCATGTTAAGTTACTGGTTGAGGTGTGCCCACAAAGTTGCATTGTCCACCCCACTGTAACTGTCAGGAATCAACTTACACTGACTTAGCTATAGTTCCTTGCTGATGTTGCTTCTGATATTTCATGCAGTGTGGTGGGCACATTAGCTGCATGACTGGATATATAGGTAAAAGTAGCAGTGGTAATTTCTTGTTTCAGTACATTTCCTCGGTACAAGTGTAATAATATGTAATATGCATCATTTAGTGCCATAAGGAGGGAGACAGAAAAGAGGAGAAACAGAAAATGACAAGTGAAAAAATAATGCAGTAGCAATAATAAATAAAAGACAAAATTGGAGACAAAGGGATGGAAAAATATACAAGAAGAAGAATTAAGCAAATGAATGATTTTTTGCAAAACATCTGGAGGAAGAAATGGCTGGGGAAGGGGTGCTGGTTTGGGTTTAAGACCAGTTGAGGACAGGGTGGGAGAATATGTTGTAGAGTAACTTCTCATATCTGGAATTGGGAGGAGATGTTGCTGGGTTTGAAGACCCAAATGGCCCATATGGTATGGCGGGGCAGGTACTCTTGTACCTTGAGTCACGCTGTAGTCTATGCCCATCAATTGAGTATTGGACAGTCCCAAAGCAGACAGTTTTTCTGTAACCTTCCATACATTATACTAGTTTAGCAATGGCCTTTTCTGTATGTAAAGGCATGCAGTGAACACATTGTATGATAAATGTAAGGGTGAATCAAATGAAAAGTCTTGACTGTGATAAGAAAGTGAAACTGTAAGTATGCTCCTACGTAGTGTGCATCATTACTCATTACTGCAGATTGACAAACGCTGGTGTGTATGGCATGACTCCACCTCTGCCCCCCACCTCTCTCTCACACACACACACACACACACACACACACACACACACACACACATACAAAATCATTTTTGTAATATATTTAACAAAGTTTTTGCATGTTTATCCTCAGATAAGGTGATTGTGCTGCCCCACTAGACATTGTAGAATTGAAGATGATTTTAATGTAATGAGCTGAGATTTAGTTAAGTAGAATTAAGATGCCTCCAGTACAACACTTACTTTTTGCTTATCAGATATTAAAATATTTTAAAATAACTTTGTCTTTGGTTTCAGGAAATCCAAGAAGCCAAAGATGATCTCAGGAAGAAAGGTTTTGTGTTTGATTCTGACAGATGAGAGAGCGTTTTATCAAGCTTGTACATTATTGTACTGCTGATTTATACATACCATTCCCTTTTTGAAATTGTAAGACTGCATGTATATTGAGAAATTAGTTTTTGTTTAACTTCTGAAATATATATTAATATATGTATATTTACCATTGGACCTTATATTTGCTGTTACATCACCAAACAGTAGACATGGGTTACAAGAGCTGCAAAATTTCTTTTGCTAATTGTGATCCAGTAGACTTCGCTAAATTTATTCCATGAAAGTGGTGTTTTTTAATCATTGAAGTGGCTGCATCATTACCAATTTTTCTAATCGTTGTGAATGAGAAGTATGTCAGTATGATCTGTGCTTGTTGGACTGCACCATGATCAAAACAACTTTGGTTTTTAAATGGCAGTAGCTAGGTTGATCTTGCTGTTGGTGCATAACACAGGTTCATCCGATAGATTGTCACACATGCACTGCAAGCACATACACAAAACATATAGGTACAGATTGTTGTCATTTATTTCTTCAGTGGTAGAGAGAGTCGTAGTTATGGTTGTTGCAGAGGAGGCAGTGGTAGTATGTATGGTGCTTGTGTTGATATTGCAATAACACATTTAAAGGAAATGTAAGCACAGAACAGTTTTGCGTAACATACATCACAAAACTGCTAGTTATCTATTTAATAGAGGAGAACTACAGATCATTTGAACATAACTGATGTGCTGTAACAACTGCTGATTGAATTCCTTACAGTGATACCTGCCAGACAGTAACAAGCAGTTTATATTCTGTGGTGATTTAAGTGTAGATTTTCTAAAAGATTCTGACAGGAAAAATAATCTGGAAACCGTATTTGGATTACACAATTTATTCTCGGTAATTCACTTTTTGACACATTTGGATGAAGACGTTAGGATCCCAATTGATAATGTTTTCTTTCAAGAAGCTCAAAGCAAGAAAATAACTTAGCCAGTAACAAATATTCTCTCTGATCATAATGCACAGTTAGTTAGGATAAATAAGATAGTGCATTACAGTGAAAATCAGTTGTAATAATTAATAACCATGGAACACATGTTTTCAAGAGTAGCTTACAAGAGATGGCCTAGGATGAAATTTATAGGGAACCAAATGCTGAAATAAAATTTAATGTATTCCTTTACAAATCAAGTCATTATTTGAAAATAGCTTTCCATATAAGCTTATCAGAAAGAACATTAAACAGCCGTGTAAAAACCATGAATCACTAGGGAAATGAAAGTATCTTGTGAAAAGGAAACATCTGTTGGCAAAACAAGCAAAAATCATGCAGTAGTTGCACAGTACAAAAGCTTGTCAAAATGAATAAGAAAAGTTATTAAAAATTCAAGGAACATGCACATTGTCAGAAATCTGTAAGTCTGACAACAGACTTAAAGCTGTATGGAATGTAGTAAAATGAGACAGGGCAACTGGCCAAATAGCAGGATAATATCACTGCTGAATTAAATGGAAGTATTTTAAATGATGACTCACAGGTTGCAGATGCATTTAATAATCATTTCTGAAAGATAGTGGAATATGTAGAGACAAACAGTTCCAGAGAAAAGTTACAGCAGTATGTTGAAAAACGAACTCTCATAAACTTCAATCATATTTATGTATCAACAGCTTCTCCCTCCGAGATCAAGAAAATTACACATTCTCTAAGAAATAAAAGCTCATCTGAAGTTGATAGTTGTGTTCCTGTCTAAAAAGCACTATCTTTTCAAATGTGTGTAATGCATCACCAACTCAAGGCATTTTCCCAAAAAGACTGAAGTATCATGTTGTTAAGCCCCTGTACAAAAAAATGTGGTTGGAAGTATGTTTGTTTTGCTAATGACATCATTTTCCAAAATTTTTGGGAAGACATATACTGGAATATTATCCCACCTGATCGACATGATATACCCAGCAAATTGCAGTCTGGATTTGAGAAGAGTTGCTCTTATGAGAGTGTATTTTACATGTTCACTCACCAAATTTTACAAACATTAAATATCAAAATAGCACCAGTTGGTGTTTTCTGTGACCTACTTAACACATTTGACTGTGAGGTTTTGTGGAAGTGATAGTATAGCTAACAAATGGATAACATATCTAACCAAGGCAGTTAGGGGAGATTCTTCTGACTAGGTAGAAATGATTCATGGAGTTCCCTGAGGCTCAATCTTAGATCTGCCACTGTTGCTAACATACATATATGATATTCTAATTTACGACAAGCAGAATTAGCCCCTTTTGCAGATGACAAGTATTGTAATCAGTCCAAGCATACATACAGCAAGAGAAGAAATGGTAAACAGTATTCTTAACAATGTCATTGACTGGTTTTCTGTGAATGGTCTCCCTCTCAATTGCAACCCTTACAAGTCGAGGAGTATAAGTAACAAAATGCAAGTTTTGAACAAAAGGTGTTCAATGTTGAGACACTCCAGAAAATTTGATGAACAACTTAATGAAAAAATAATTATTTGCAAACTTTTTAAGCTTTATTGTGTACCTTATCCAGAACAATCAATGCTGAATCTTCTCAGCAATTTTTTACTACTAATTAAAAATCATGGATCACAATGATATAATATGAAGACTTTAATGGCAGGCACTAACTTAATACTCAATTTGGACACAATTATGAGTCAACTCACTCTCTTTTTAACCTCCTGTTGTGCTCATTTTCTGAACAACAATCAAATTCTTCATGATTTTGATTAACTGGCTTCAATGTTCTTGCACCTTCATGGTGTGGAAGTTTCAGGTAGCACAAATGAAAGTAGCGTCTGCAGGTCTCTGTACTTCAGATATTTTAATTTAGATTTCTGGTGCAATGATGTGCTTTCATGTTGTTAACACTTTGGAAATGTTCCCACTCTTCATTGAGAGATTGCTTGTAAAACAAGATATAAGATGGTGTCTTTTGAAATTGCAGCCACAGCATTTTTCTCGAGCATTTCACCAAGTCCTTCAGATATTATTCAAAAAGGATGTTAAATGTGCAATCAATTCTGCAAAAGCATATTCTCTGATTTTTAAGCAAAACTGTCAACTAATGTGAACCCAATGCCTCCTATAATGTATGGGCTTCCTAAATTGCATAAACAAGGTGTCCCTATTCATCCAGTTGTATCATCATACACTGCTACATCTTGCATAGGAAGCAAAAACGGAATATTATACTCCTCTTCCATGCCCCATCTTCTTCTCCATCCACTGTCTGCAAGAAATGGTGTACACTACCATATCTAGAGAGGTATCAGAGATTGTAGCCAAAGCACTGAAAGCCTGCAAGTATAGGCTTTCCTACTATGTTAAGAACATGACAGCCTAGAGTATTTTCAATAGCAAAGATAAGATCCAGTTATTAACCAACAGTGGTGTATACAAAATTACCTGTTCTGTTTGTGACAAGTTTTACATTGGTCAGTCAGGCAGAGACATAGCAATTAGGCTGGCTGAACATGAATGCAGCTGGAGGTTGCAGAATTCTGACTCCACTTTTGCTGAGCATGTGCTGAGGGAGGGTCACATTTACTCCAATTAGCAAACAAAGGCCATAAACTGAATCTGCTGGAAGTACTGGAAATTTAAAAAAACATGTAGCTAACAGTCCAGATCTAATTCTAAGTGACAAGGCACAGCTCAACACTTCCTCTCTCCTAAACTTCATATAATTCTCTCTGTCGTTCATTACTTCTCACAATGTCTGTTCCTTCACATTCCCATTTTCCTGTATTCATTAAATTCTTTTATTTTATTGAAGTCGTCTATGTATTCCATATAGACTGTAGTTTCAATTGTTAAGGCTTTCTTTCAACTGGTACTTGTATTACTGTCCCTGTTTAATACCTCTTGTAGTTGTCTCATCAAATATTGTTTATATTTTACTTGGTTCATTTATTGATTGCAAACTATTACTTAGCCACAGTTTTGAATATAATGTTAATGTTTTTCCTCTTTGCTCCTTTTGTACTTGTGTATTGTTCAGCCTTTTTACCTTTTAAAATGCAGTACCACCACACACTCAAAGATTGCATTTACTGTATGTTCCCTCAAACACCTCCATTTTCCTGGAGCTATTCATTTCTGTTTATATTACTGATATTGATTAAGTTCCATATGTACTCTGTAATTAGACTGATAATTGTTTCTTCTTTTAATTGGTTTGTGTATCACTCTCCATGTTTTTACCTTCTGAAGTAGCCTTGTCAAGTACTTATTTTATTTTATTAGTTTTGGTTATTAATAGAAATTGATATGTAGGCATCTATTCCTATTTTGTGTTAACGTTTTTCCTGTCTACTCCATTTTATTTATTTACTGTTCAATTTTTTACTTTTTCATTGCATTATCACAATTTTGTAATAATTTTTCTGTAATAAGCAACACAGAAAAACCAATACGTTTCAACAGCACAGCATTATAACTCCACAGATACAATGTGCTATTTTTTCCAAAGATAACATAAGTGGTTATGTAATACCTGTTACAAAAATATGCAGAATGGTGTTTCACCTCATATACACTGTCTGCATCAAGAAATACCAAATAGGTAAGAATAATAGTTCTTTTTGTTACCCTGTAAAATTTGCATTTTGTTAGTCGCAACATTGCTCGAGTGAATGATTCAGTTATGCCCTATCATGTACAAATTATAATTATGAAATTTATTGGCTTACGTGTTTCGTTTAGTTCTCCAGTGATGTTCTGCTATAGTTTGTGTTGCTCACAGTGTTTGCAATATCTGCATGACTGTGACTACCGGTATATAATCTCTTTTCCTTTCACTAAACGTCATGTAAAACTCAAAATTTTGTTGCATTTTGAACTTCAAATTAATGAAAACAGCAACACACCACTCGAGTGTGTCTACAGTGTGTCACTTCGGTGCGGCACTCAGGCTGCAAATGCATATAGTGCGGACCACAGTCCAACAGGTCTCCATCACGTGACCTCTGTGTGCATTACTTCTCTTGTTAACATGAAGATGGCGTGAAACAGTGCCACATCCCCACCAGGTATCTGCACCATACCAATTTTGTGTTTTGTAAGCTGAGCCTAAGGGAAAGAGACATCCCCTTGAGTTGAGAACAGCAGCAGTGATCAAAGCTGTTTGTGCACAGCATGTAGTTTTATTTTTATCGTATTTACTTGTATGGAGACGTGAATGTTGTTCATTTATCAACCTGTGTTGAGCAGTTTTCTTAACTTTTTGTGTGGTCACATATTTTTCAAGCATTAACATGATTTGACTTAGTGTTGATAGCTGGAAGCAGCATAGCAGCAGTACTTCAATTGTGTCTAGCAACTGCTTGGATCAATGTGTAGCAACTGTTTGGGTCTGCCTTATATTCACTGTCATATAGACAAACTTAGTTTAAGAATGGATAGGGCCTGACCTTGTTGTGTACAGATGCAGAGGTTTAACTGACCACTGTCCATAAAGAGTTAGAAGTTGAATTGGCCACATTTGAGTGGCTGTAGGAAGATAGGCTGGGCTGTGATGGCACCAAGAGATGGTGGATGAAGGCTGTGGCGCCCGTAGTGCCTGTATCATTGCATAGAAACCAGGTGTAGCAGCGCCTTCTGATAAGTTCAACCAGGCAAGTCAACATTCATCTGCAAATGAATAGCAAACAGTTGTGGGATCTACACACAGGAATTGACTACCAGGTTAGCTGAATAAGTGTGGCATGCATAAGTGGGTCTTTTAGGATAGAAAAATCTTTCCACAGCCACGATAAGTTATGGTCTGGTTTCAGAAAAGGAACCCCCTTCATTTACACAGTAGCATTCATCATGGCAGATCAAAGGAACAAACTGTTAATAAACTGTAAGTTAACTGCAGAAATGTCCATGGAAGGTCTCAGAGCTTAACTCACTTATAACCGGTAATACAATGCTTGCATAGTACAGTACTAGCAACAAAATGTTGGTTGAAACCAAATGTTAATGGCAATGAAATCTTAAATTATGTGTTTCTTGTATACGGCAAAGGTAGGCTGGATGCCAGTGGTGGATCCATGTTTACAGCCTTAAATAACACAATAATATTTAGTGAGGTTAATACAGAGTTCAAAATTTAATGGTGGAACAATTCAACAGAAACTTGGAAAAAGTGGAGTATAAATATCCTGGTCATGGCATAATAATAGGGGAAGATTTCAACTTACAGCTGTAAACTGGGAGACTTAAGAAATTATGGTGGGCAGTACAGTCAAGACACCAAGTGAAAAACATGTAGATACCTTGTCTGAAAATTATCTTGGGCAGGTAACCAGAGAATCAACTTGCAAGGGTAATTCCGTAGATTACCCATTACATAGCAACAGGTTCAAACTTTTCAATTCAGGTAACATAGGCCAGACTATTACAGCAGATCTTACTATAGGTGTCGCTAGGGAAATAAAGGAAGGTAGGGAGATATTTCTTCTTAACAAATGCAACAAAAACAGATTTCAGATTACTTCAGCAGTTAATGCCATTCACCTCTGAGATTGAAAATGTTGACTATTACTGGATAACATTCAAGAGCATTTACATCAAGCCTTAAAAACATATGTGCCAAGTAATGTTCTGAATGTTGGGAAAGACCTGTCTGCTCTGGAATCAAAGAGACCTTCACTGCAGATTTAAACGTAGCAATAACCCTGTAACCAATCAAACACACTAAATACTGCAAAAGTTAGTGTTACGCGTAACCATGCTTGAAGCATTCAACAAATCTGTAAATGAAAGTCTGTCTAAAAATCTGAAAGACTTCAAAGTCTTGCAATAAAATCAGTAAACAGATTAAAGCCATCTGTGCTGTCACTGTGACCATTGAAATCAAGTGACAGAAAAAAGCCAACATATTAAATTCATTTTTCCAAAATTCTTTCACTGAGGAAGATTGTCTTGTGGTTCTTCCTAATAATTGTCTTACGAACAATAAACTGACAGGTATTGAAATAAATTACCTCAGCATAGAAAATCAACTAAACTACTAGCTCCACAGATAAAAGATCCGATGACACTAATTCTAAGTTCACTTTGATAATGTTGATCACTGGAGGAGCAAAGCATTCCTAGTGATGAGAAAAAAAAATCTGCCTACCTGGTTAGCCGTGCGGTCTAATGCACTGCTTCCCAAGCGGGAAGGCGTGCTGGTCCCTGGTACGAATCCGCCCGGTGGATTAATGTCGAGGTCTGGTGTGCCAGCCAACCTGTGGATGGTTTTTAAGGTGGTTTTCTATCTGCCTCGGCGAATGTGGGCTGGTTCCCCTTATTCTGCCTCAGTTACACTATGTCGGCAGTTGCTGCGCAAACACTGTCTCCACGTACGCGTACACCATAATCACTCTACCAAGCAAACATTGGGGTTGCACTTGTCAGGAACGAGACGTTCCGGAGGGGGGGGGGGGGGGGGGAGGGGGGTCCACTGGGGCCGAACTGTACAATAACCCTGGATTTGCTTTTACAAATGTCTGCTTGTGTCTGTGTATGTGCGGATGGATATGCGTGTGTATGCGAGTGTATACCTGTCCTTTTTTCCCCCTAAGGTAAGTCTTTCCGCTCCCGGGATTGGAATGACTCCTTACCCTCTCCCTTAAAACCCGCATCCTTTCATCTTTCCCTCTCCTTCCCTCTTTCCTGGTGAAGAATCCTGGGAGCGGAAAGACTTACCTTAGGAGGAAAAAAGGACGGGTATACACTCGCGCGCGCACACACACACACACACACACACACACACACACACACATATACAGACACAAGCAGACATATACAGAGGCAAAGAGTTTGGGCAGAGATGTCAGTCGAGGCGGAAGTGCAGAGGCAAAGATGTTGTTGAATGACAGGTGAGGTATGAGTGGCGGCAACTTGAAATTAGCGGAGATTGAGGCCTGGTGGATAACGGGAAGAGAGGATATATTGAAGAGCAAGTTCCCATCTCCGGAGTTCGGATAGGTTGGTGTTAGTGGGAAGTATCCAGATAACCCGGACGGTGTAACACTGTGCCTAGATGTGCTGGCCGTGCACCAAGGCATGTTTAGCCACAGGGTGATCCTCATTACCAACAAACACTGTCTGCCTGTGTCCATTCATGCGAATGGACAGTTTGTTGCTGGTCATTCCCACATAGAATGCGTCACAGTGTAGGCAGGTTATTCCACGTGGGAAAAATATATCTAAAAACAAAGATGATGTAACTTACCAAACGAAAGCGTTGGTATGTTGATAGAGACACAAAGACACACACAAAATTCAAGCTTTCGCAACCCACGGTTGCTTCATCAGGAAAGAGGGAAGGAGAGGGAAAGACGAAAGGATGTGGGTTTTAAGGGAGAGGGTAAGGAGTCATTCCAATCCAGGGAGCGGAAAGACTTACCTTAGGGGGAGAAAAGGACAGGTATACACTCGCGCACACACACACACACACACACACACACACACACACACACACACACACACATCCATCCACACATATAGACACAAGCAGACATGTGTAAATTTTTTGGGATATTTCACAGGACCATTACTGTTGACAATATATACAAATGAAGTAGCAGATGACATTTGAAGCATCATGAGGAGGCTATGTACAATACTGTTGTATACGGTGATGCCTCAGCTGTAGCAAAATACAGGACCAACTACAGAGAACTGACCCTTGCTGCAAACACCTTGACCAATTTCAGCTAAATCTGGCACAGAAACAACAGACCTCACAAGTACCAACACTGTGGGGTTTATAACCTCAAATGTCAAATAGGGGACAGAGATATGGACAAAATAGTGTTGTTTTCCCGTTCCTGGCATTTAGGTTGCCCTGCACAACAGGTGTTTTCTGTGAGAATATTCAGTCTGCCAAATTAACTTGCTTTGCAGGGCAGGCTACATGTCATGGGCAAGAAATGGCTTTTATGGCCCCTGACGTATAGGCTTCCCTGCATGACAGGTCTATTGTGTTGAAGCTGATCTACAGAACACAGTGAATGAATGGTATGACTCATGTTATTAACAGACAGAAGCAGCAACTGCAGCTTACATATGTAAAGTGTGCTAATAATGGATAGTATACTATAGTTCAATTCTTTTATCTTGGCGGCTCGCGCATGCCCGCCCAGATGCTAGAGATTGCTGCGTTGCCAGTTGAACACGACGCACGCGCCAATAGAAGCAGCGCCATAGTATAGCATAGTTCGCAAGCTTACGTGTAGAGGGGAGCGCGCAGTTCATGAAGTAAAGCCACCACAGCTGCATTAACCCTTTCGCTGCTACAAAGACGTGCTCCCTGCATTCCGCGCTGTGGGCGATTTTGTCACTGCACTGCTCGCCTGTGCAGACACATTGTGTTCCGACTGCTTTGACACTCTTTATCATTCGATTCCACAAAAACTATTTGGCTCAAAAATTAGATTTTTACCTATCTTCTTGACTGATACCTTCCCCCCATAAATGACTTAATTTTGTTTCGATGTTCAACGCAGTTCTTATGCAGCATTAAATGTAGTAAACCTTTGCACGAAATTTTGAAGAGTTTGCAGAGGCAAAAGTCCATGAGTATACTTTCCGTATGGTCGATTTTAGTTGCCACAATGTTGAGAATGAAATGTGGACAAGATACCTATATATTTAATTTAAGTACCACATAAGTGTCGTATGTAATATTGAGAAATATTCCACCTTTCGCGACTGTAACAAAAGTTTTACTTACACTGGGCACGTTTGGCTTTATTTTAAAGCAATTCAATCAATCAAATGGAAGTAGACAAAATACATTAAACAAAACTGTGGACTTAGAAAAACATTAGGACTTGAATATACCGTCTGTCAGTGAAGTGCTCAGAGCTATGTCAAATAGAATTTTGTGTGTGGCACACACAAACAGCATTTATTTGCTAAAACACTGATAAGCCAACACAAACGTTGAATATTGTACTACCGCAGCACAAAACTACGAAAGGTGACTTGGCAATGGAGGACACAAAATACAGTCCTTTTATGACGCTTCAAAAGAGAGAAACGCGTCTGGTCTAAATAAGTCGCTTATTACAGTTGCAGAAGAGGGATATATTTCAATACCATTGGTAAAACTGCGACTGTGGAACAAAAACAAGAAATAGAACATGAATACCATTGTGTATGTGCCATACCTTTCACCGATGGAAGTGCTTTAAAATAAAGCCAAACGCGCTGTGTGTATATAAAACTTTTATTACAGTCGCGAAAGACGGAATATTTCTCAATATTACATACGACATCTATGTGGTACTTAAATTAAATGAGATATTGTTATACAGTAAATATTATATGAAATTTAGGTATCTTGTCCACATTTCATTCTCAACATTGTGGCAACTAAAATCGACCATACGGAAAGTATACGCTATGGACTTTTACCTCTGCAAACTCTTCAAAATTTCGTGCAATGGTTTACTACATTTAATGCTGCACATCAAAACAAAATTAAGTCATTTATGGGGGGAAGGTATCAGGCAAGAAGACGTGTAAAAATCAAATTTTTTGGCCAAATAGTTTTTGTGAAATCGAATGATAAGTGTGTCAAAGCAGTGGGAACACCATGTGTCTGCACAGGCGAGAAGTGCAGTGATGACAAAATCGCGCACAGCGCGGAATGCGGGGAGCACGTGTCTGCAGCAGCGAAAAAGTTAATGAAAAGGCAAAGCACTAGAAATTTCATTCAAACGAATAAAATTCGTGAAGTAAGGCACTCCAATATTGTTTTTAAATAAAGAAAATATTAATCACCGCACAAGGTTTGAACTCATAACCTTTCACTTGGTAGCCCAACACCTTAACCGTTCCGCTACCGCAGCTAATTGAACAGTGTAACTCCATATGGACTCTAACACCTCACGCAACTACTTATAAACACTGTTGGTATGACTATGAATTACTCACGCTTCGTCGAAGTACAATAGGAAATAAACAATTACCGCTGTTCTTTATTGCGGAAGAGCAGTTCATGAGATTGAAACAAACACCTTTCCTTGCTATCGCCTGAATTAGGAGTCTTATTGCTTGTTTGGTTTAATTAATTAATAGAATATGAAGCAATTGGTATAAAGAATGCTTTTTCCAAACTTTCTGTAAAAGAAAGTCTGCTATCAAGACATTGCTTTTGTTCTATTACTTTATTTATGACTGAACGTTTCTAAAACTGAAGACACTCGTCCGTGGTCTGCACTGCTGTCGAGATCTGGCAACGTCGTTCTCTGTTCATTGGCTGACTGTGTTTTGTGACGTCAAATGCGCAGAACGAACCTAAACTCGGCCGCCAAGATATATGACGCGCACTTTAACAACCAATACTGGATGACTTTCAGAGCATTTCTTACACAGAAGAGGTGTATTGAGTATTTGGTTCATGGGCAGCTGAACCATATATGCCACAAAATATTCCACACATTCACACCACTGCAATATACTCATACTATTGCGATTTGAAATAGTGTATTAAGTGTGGTGTATAAGACCTTATGTTCACACAGAAGATAACTGCTGTCATGTATTCTGGAAATGTTTGTACGTCTCTCATATCTCTCTCTCTCTCTCTCTCTCTCTCTCTCTCTCTCTCTCTCTCTGTCTGTCTGTCTGTCTGTCTGTCTTTCGTACTTTTGGGAAAAAGCTTGGAATGGTTTCTCATTTACTCATCTCTTGTCCACACATACAAAATATGGTAGTAATATAGTAAGTTGGCCAATAAAATAAGTACAGCTGTTTCCACATGACAGAATCAGCAGCTGAATATATGTGGTCCCTTTGATATAGCTCATACTGAGGTGACATCCTATTTCCTACCTTATCCTCATCAAAAAGGACAGCTGTGGAATGCCCATCTGCCACGCGGTATTAGCCGAACGGTCTAAGGCGCTGCAGTCATGGACTGTACGGCTGGTCACGGCGGAGGTTCGAGTCCTCCCTCGGCGATGGGTGTGTGTGTGTGTGTTTGTCCTTAGGATAATTTAAATTAAGCAGTGTGTAAGCTTAGGGACTGATGACCTTAGCAGTTAAGTCCCATAAGATTTCACACACATTTGAACATTTGGAATGCCCATCTGTAAGTTGGTGAGCAGTTTGGGAAATTGCATATTATCTCATTTTCTCAATTTTAGAGCCCTAGACATAATCAGTGTCCTTCAACTGAATTTATAGAAAGAGAACACACAAAATTGGATGAAAAAATCATTAACCACAAACAGAACAAAACAGAAACAATGACATTTTTAAATGATCATAAAACAGTTTCTGTTTTCAGTACATAATGTTCATAAAACAGTAAATTTCAGCAAAATCATTTTTTTTTTATGGTATTTGCTGCTGGAACCCTAGGTTCGGTATGGGTTGGTGATGGGGTGAGTGGACTGCTGTAGCCTGTTGTGAGGTTGTATACCACCGAGGGCTTTGGCGGGGACGAAGCCTCTCCGTCATTTCTAGGTCCCCAGTTCAATATATACATACATTTGCTGCTGGTATCTTTTGCACCCACTGACAATTAGCTGAATAAATGCATTTGTGCACAGAGAAGCAAGCTTAGCAGACCATGTTTGCATTATAGAGGCATGGTATTGTGATATTTTTTACTTTCATATTTTGACGTTCTTCCATGACCTTTTTCTGTTCTGCCAGTTTTGCTTCTATGGCTTTAGGGATGTAGGAGAAATGACAGTTTCTCTGAACCATCAATAGGGAGAAATTTTCAGTTGGTAGGACAAAGTTTTTGTGTACACTCTTCTGTGGAGTTTTTCCAGTTAATTTCCGAGGAATAGATGTCATACACAAATTTTAATTCACTGAATGTGACTTTCTTGACTTATATTAGGTTCAGATCTACTACCCAATACACACACACACACAAAAACACACACACACACAAACACACACACACACACACACACACACACACACAAATTAGTGTCAGACTGAGACTTGAACCCATATTCCCCTCGTACCGCAAGCTGTCACCTTATACACTTCGGCTGTGTGTGGTTGCTCCTTGGACCAATCCACACTGGAAGAACGCTATTCAAAGAATGCTAACTATCTGTATTGAAGATAGATCAATCAATCAATCAATCTCTTTATTCATCCGTTAACAATATACATTGTATAGATGTAGTCAATTACAATGTTGTTGTTGTTGTTGTTGTTGTTGTTGTGGTCTTCAGTCCTGAGACTGGTTTGATGCAGCTCTCCATGCTACTCTATCCTGTGCAAGCTGCTTCATCTCCCAGTAACAACTGCAACCTAAATCCTTCTGAATCTGCTTAGTGTATTCATCCCTCTACGATTTTTACCCTCCACGCTGCCCTCCAATACTAAATTGGTGATCCCTTGATGCCTCAGAACATGTCCTACCAACCGATCCCTTCTTCTAGTCAAGCTGTGCCACAAATTTCTCCTCTCCCCAATCCTATTCAATACCTCCTCATTAGTTATGTGATCTACCCATCTAATCTTCAGCATTCTTCTGTAGCACCACATTTCAAAAGCTTCTATTCTCTTCTTGTCCAAACTATTTATCGTCCATGTTTCACTTCCATACATGGCTACACTCCATACAAATACTTTCAGAAACGACTTCCTGACATTTAAATCTATACTCGATGTTAACAAATTTCTCCTCTTCAGAAACGCTTTCCTTCCCATTGCCAGTCTACATTTTATATCCTCTCTACTTCGACCATCGTCAGTTATTTTGCTCCCCAAATAGCAAAACTCCTTTACTACTTTAAGTGTCTCATTTCCTAATTTAATTCCCTCAGCATCAACCGACTTAATTGGATTACATTCCATTATCCTTGTTTTGCTTTTGTTGATGTTCATCTTATATCCTCCTTTCAAGACACTATCCATTCCATTCAACCGCTCTTCCAAGTCCTTTGCTGTCTCTGACAGAATTACAATGTCATCGGCAAACCTCAAAGTTTTTATTTCTTCTCCATGGATTTTAATACCTACTCCGAATTTTTCTTTTGTTTCCTTCACTGCTTGCTCAATATACAGATTGAATAACATCGGGGAGAGGCTACAACCCTGTCTCACTCCCTTCCCAATCACTGCTTCCCTTTCATGTCCCTCAACTCTTATAACTGCCATCTGGTTTCTGTACAAGTTGTAAATAGCCTTTTGCTCCCTGTAGTTTACCCCTGCCACCTTCAGAATTTGAAAGAGAGTATTCCAGTCAACATTGTCAAAAGCTTTCTCTAAGTCTACAAATGCTAGAAACGTAGGTTTGTCTTTCCGTAATCTAGCTTCTAAGATAAGTCGTAGGGTCAATATTGCCTCACGTGTTCCTATATTTCTACAGAATCCAAACTGATCTTCCCCGAGGTCGGATTCTACTAGTTTTTCCATTCGCCTATAAAGAATTCGTGTTAGTATTTTGCAGCCGTGACTTATTAAACTGATAGTTCGGTAATTTTCACATCTGTCAACACCTGCTTTCTTTGGGATTGGAATTATTATATTCTTCTTGAAGTCTGAGGGTATTTCGCCTGTCTCATATATCTTGCTCACCAGATGGTAGAGTTTTGTCAGGACTGGCTCTCCCAAGGCTGTCAGTAGTTCTAATGGAATGTTATCTACTCCCGGGGCCTTGTTTCGACTCAGGTCTTTCAGTGCTCTGTCAAACTCTTCACGCAGTATCATATCTCCCATTTCATCTTCATCTACATCCTCTTCCATTTCCATAATATTGTCCTCAAGTACATCGCCCTTGTATAGACCCTCTATATATTCCTTCCACCTTTCTGATTTTCCTTCTTTGCTTAGAACTGGGTTTCCATCTGAGCTCTTAATATTCATACAAGTGGTTCTCTTTTCTCCAAAGGTCTCCCTAATTTTCCTGTAGGCAGTGTCTATCTTACCCCTGGTGAGACAAGCCTCTACATCCTTACATTTGTCCTCTAGCCATTCCTGCTTAGCCATTTTGCGCTTCCTGTTGATCTCATTTTTGAGACGTTTGTATTCCTTTTTGCCTGCTTCATTTACTGCATTTTTATATTTTCTCCTTTAATCAATTACGTTCAATATTTCTTCTGTTACCCAAGGATTTCTACTAGCCCTCATCTTTTTACCTACTTTATCCTCTGCTGCCTTCACTACTTCATCCCTCAAAGCTACCCATTCTTCTTCTACTGTATTTCTTTCCCCCATTCGTGTCAATTGTTCCCTTATGCTCTCCTTGATACTCTGTACAACCCCTGGTTCTTTCAGTTTATCCAGGTCCCATCTCCTTAAATTCCCACCTTTTTGCAGTTTCTTCAGTTTTAATCTACAGTTCATAACCAATAGATTGTGGTCAGAGTCCACATCTGCCCCTGGAAATGTTTTACAATTTAAAACCTGGTTCCTAAATCTCTGTCTTACCATTATATAATCTATCTGAAACCTGTCAGTATCTCCAGGCTTCTTCCATGTATACAACTCAAGTACAATACAGTTTCTTATCTTTAATTTGTGTTAGTAAAAATTGCTTAAGATCTACCTTGAATTTATGTAATTCTTTAATTTTCTTTATTGTAGAAGGCAATGCACTAAAAAGTATTTTGGGCTAGTAGTTTACACTTTTTTGGTAGAGTTCTCCTTTGTGGGTGTCTCTGTGAAAATCATCCTTGTTCCTTGTTTCATGGTTATGAACCTGATTATTCAATGTTGAACATTCCTGGTGAGTTTTCAGAAAGCATACACATTCATAGATGTATAAGCTAGGAAGAGTCATTATTTTAAATTCTTTAAATATTTCCCTGCATGACACTCTGCATGGAGCCCCTTTCATTATTCTAATAGCCCTTTTTTGAAGTTTGAAAGCTTGTTTCTCCGTACCTGTATTTCCCCAGAAGATCACACCATATCTAAGCAAACTGTTCATGTAAGCATAATAGGCACACAGCAATGATTCAGTGTTGCAGCATTCCCGAAGCATTCTTAGCACATAGCAGCATTTACTTAATTTTTTACTCAAAACTTCTAGATGCTTTTCCCATCTCAAGTGCTCATCCACCCATATATCGAGCAATTTTGTGTATGGAGCTTGTGCCAATAACATAGTTCTCTAACTCAGCTTTTACTCTTCTTCTAGCTTTACTTTTAATATTACTGAAATTCAACAATACCATTTTATCCATATTTATGATCAAAGCATTATCACTAAACCATTTTCCTGTCTCATTTATTGTCCTAGAGACACTCTGCTGTAAGATCATCCTCAGTGTTTCCTTTTATAAAAATGCTGGTGTCATCAGCGAACATTACCGTTTCTGCAACTGTCAGATGGATTGGCAAATCATTTATCTACACCAAGAACAACAGAGGGCCTAACACGGAACCCTGGGGCACTCCATAGCTAGTTATTTTGAAATCTGGAAGATACTCTTTGCCTTCATGACATATTTGTACTTTCTGTTGTCTATCAGAGAGAGAAGACTTGAACCATTTGAAGGCAAGTCCCCGCATCCCATAACATTCTAGTTTCATAAGCAATAAGTCATGGCTGATTAAATGAAAGGCTTTAGGTAAATCTAAGAATATTCCACAGCTTAATTCGTTCTTGTCCAAGGCATTTAAAACCATTTTCATGACTTGGAAGACTGCTGTTTCTGTGGATCTGTTCTTTCTAAACCCATTTTGAGCATTAGTCAGTGTTTTATTTTTATTCAGGAAGTCAGCTATCCTTTCATGCATTACTCTTTCAATTACTTTAGAGAAACCTGACAATAATGACATATATAATTATTAATGTCAGCTGTACTATCCTTTTTGTGAAGTGGCTTTATTATGGAGATACTTGTTACAAAACATGCTTCCTGTTTACCACACCTCTTCCTGCACACCAATTTAAAACCAAACAAATTAAAATTTGTCTACTATACTTAGGCCTACTGTTTGTAGATCACTTCATTGCTGGCCTCCTTACTACTGAAGTGGCAGAAACTGTAAGACTTCAGGCTGCCAATGCTTTGTGTCTGAGCACTGCCACTAATAATAACAATAATAATAATAATGTGTACAGCACTATAGTAGCCATTATGTTGTGTTGTGGTACCTGTTAACTGTTGGCAAATAAGCAATGAAGCAATTAGTTTATTGTGGGAACTACCTACAACTATGAGGGCATTTTAGTGATATATTTAAGCATTTTTTATGTGTATGTTTCACTTCTACTATCATAGGTGCATGGTACAGAGCACAAAGTAGGTTTAATGGACGAACAATTTGACAACAATCTTGTTCATACATTTGTTTCGTAAGCTGTAACGTAGAACACTATGTGTCGCACATTAATGCTAGTATTTGTGAAAATTTAATTACTGGTAACTCCTTTAAGACACATCACCATATAACAAATATGCAGTAGTAAAACTTAGTCAAAAACATGTCAGGTACACCAAAACTAACAAGAAAATGCAAGAAACACATCTGACTACAATACATATGAAAACATGTAAAATAATTAATGAATATGTTTAACCACAAGATAATAAAATTTAAAATATTTATATGGTAAATAAAATTTAATCTTAAATGAATACACAGAGAATGATAAAATTTTAGTAAAAGAAAAGAAAAATATGACCTAAATGTTTGAAAAGTACAACAAAGATGTTTTTCAAACAGCCCCTCAGAGGAAGGATGATAAAGAGCTGTACCTATCGAGTTTTCAACAATTTCCTTGATGATGGGAGTGACTGAATTCACTGTTTTCCATCAACAAAATCTGATGGCAGTTGCTTTTATACATCTGACATTTCCAATGTATGGCAGATTCTTTGTTTTCAAATAAGTTGCAAGATCAAAATCAGAAAACTAGAAATCTGATATTGTGACTGGCTCCAAATATAGGCTTAGCCATTCTCCTCCTGACTATTTCACTTACTGATGATATAGAAAAGACTCACCGGACGTCGTCCAACATACATCCCTATACTGACTGTGCAAATCATCTTAAGGTCATTTTTCTTTTTAGATAATGAAAAGGCATAAAAAGGATCTGTTTGGAGATTATGATTGATCATACTTTGAACTTTATTTTAGATTTTCAATACAAATAACAATGGTGCCCATAATTATGACTTGAAGGGCTTGCAAGTCTGCAGACTGTGTGCAATTCACCCCCCAGGAGTTATCTGAAATCAAAAATGGGTAACATCAGCTGATACTACATTAAATTTATGGGAGCTTTTACCTAACCACAGCGAAATAACCATAAATTTAATGAGATGGTGTTAATTTGAACTTTGAGTTTGATTTTTGGGGGTTTGTTCCACTACTTGTGGCTTTACAAATAATTGTTAATGTTAACAAATTGCATATATTATACGTATAAGTTCCCATGAAAAAAGTTCACATTTCGAGGAGTCAATGATAGAAGTTAATAGGTTGAACTGTTTTTATTTTATGCTGCACATGGTTATGAAAAAACGTTGCAAGAGAAAACACCGTTTAAAGGTTTTCCTAAACTTTTATATATACGAAGGTTGGAACTTAAATAGTGGCAACTATTTATTCACAACTGATACAAAAGAGTTACATGTTTGCACCTTTACTGTCCTTCAAAGTAGTCACCAGCGTTGTGTAGAACCAGTTGCCAGTGATGTGGAAGGCATAGTGTACCGTTAACAGAGCCTGTTCTGTTGATGGTGCAAATGGAGTGGTCTAAAGTTATGATGACTCTCGTGTATGACTGTGATGGTGTTATCCTAATGCATTATGTTCCTCCACGGAAGACTGTGAATGTACAATATTACTGTTTGTTTTTGGAGCATCATCTGTGACCAGATTTGTGAAAGAAGTGGTGACACTTTCTGCGCAACCCATCCATCATTTTGCACGACAATACGCAGGCGCATACAGCACAAGCTGTGGCTGCTCTGTTCAGTCGATGGGACGGAGAAGTACTGTACCATCGACCATACTCCCCAGATTTAAGTCTTTATGACTTTGATTTGATTCTGAAGATGGCACTTTCTTCAGAACTGTTCCAGAGATTTGAAAGGCAGTAGACCGCTCCATTCGTACCATCAACAGAACAGGCTCTTCTAATGGTATACTACACCTTCCACATCCCTGGCAATTGGTTCTACACAACGCTGGTGACTACTTTGAAAGACAGTAACAGGTACAAACATGCAACTCTTTTGTATCGGTTGTGAATAAATAGTTGCCATTATTTAAGTTCAAACCCTCGTATTATTCGTGCAATCTGAATAAAAACTACACGTTGTTTTGTATTTTTCATGTCGCTGAACAAAAATCTGAAAATAGATTTTCAGAATTAAAAATGGCTGATACAATACGGCGAACCAAAAATTATGTTCTGACCAAAAAAAAGTGTTTTCGTTACTTACATTTAGTTGAAATTCCGTGCCCGTATCATAGTCTAACATAGATGGTGGCCGTATGTCAACCCTTCCCCTAACTCGAATTGTTCCTGGAGAGCAGTTCCCTCGTTCTTCTTGGCGAGAAAAGCCAATGTGGCTGGGCTGGGCATGCTACTTTTGGCGGCCTGCACACGTTATATGTCAGCTTTTCGATGGGTATGTTTCCACGCGTATTGCAATATAAATCATTTTGTGAGCGTGTGTCACAGCGCAAGTTTTCTACCTGAGCGTCCCACGGCGGCCGTGACATTGCTTCGAAGAATGGTGTGTAGAAATTTTTGTAACGCACGGATTAAAAAACCTTTTCCTCCCAACATCCCAGACACATTTACCTTTCAAAAATACAGTAAAAAGAAAATCGAAATTTCGACCATTTTGAATGTGAAACTGGCCTTAACGTCAACAAGAGTACAATGTTTTATTTCATATTCGTTTGGTTTTAAGGGTATGTACTCCCGCAAAACATACCTGTCATGGAAACTCTACGTTTAATATGATATCCCTGGTGCAATAGCTCTATCCTTAAAAATTTTCTGGGAACTCTTCGCACGCGTCACGAATTGGAGCAAAGTAACCAAAGTATTTCATTTGTGCTCTGGCAGTTTAGTCGTCAAAATTACGTCTATGTATCAGGGTCTTAAGCCATTCGAGATTCGTCACGAGGATGAAATTTCAACGTCGTTACCTTCAGTCTCCCGAATGTCCTCCAGACTTTAATAGCTCCCTATGTACGATTTTGCCAGGTACCAGATCCTTGGTAATACCCGTTTGTTGGTTCGTGTATCTGACGATCGAGTGAAGGATGACATCAGTAAGTAAATTAGCCCAACTTTCAACAGCAGTTTTTGAGTATTATAACCGCCAAGAAGGTGAGTGGTGATGGTCCAAAAGCCCATGTTAGTATTTACCAGCTGACTTTCGGTCCTGGTACAAGTTTTTCTTCCTTCCCCTTCTTCATAAGTTTTCTCTCCATCTATGTGAGTTACAGAATCACATCACGTTATTCCACTTCATCTTATCTATGTATTAATTTTTTTGTGGGGGGAGGGGGCGAGTTCTGTCCCAATTTTATAAGGACACAACATTCGCTACTTAATTTCAGGCTAAATATTTATCGATACTAACAGTCAAATACAGAACAGCTAATCGCGCTTACCTTAACAAGTATTTATCCATCATCGAAATTTGGAAACGTGTTTCAGTACTAACTCTAGATCTATTGGTACGCTGTGGTGCACAGAGGGATGGCTAGACCACTCATTATGTTTCGATTTGTACTTTTCCTCAGGCAGGTTGTTAAACGTTTTGAAATCTAAAATACCCTTTCTGACGTTGCTATTGAAAATGGGCGAGTGATTAGAATTTGGAGCAGAGTTCTTATGAAGAGAAAGACTTATGAATTGCATGCCTTTAACGCCATCAAAGCATTTTCTTGTACTTAGTTCTTCTTTAAGCCATTTGTTTCCAAAAGAAAATTCTCCAGCTCTTGTCGAATGTCCTGACAACAATCATAAAATTTGATGGACACCAGCATATGTAGTTAATGCATTTCCCTGGAGCTATGTTCTGAGGGATCTATTGAAATTTTGGCAGCTGTGAAACCTGTCATGGTGCTGGTTTCTTATGTCATGCATGTAAGAAACGGTTACTTTTCTTCTATTTTACCCCTCTGTGTTCCCACCTGGACTTTTGTATCTATATTTCACTGTGGGCACACGTTTCGGTACTGTGATTGTTACTTCGACTCCTGCAAGTTTTGGGTAATTTACAAGAATGTTTGCCTATCGAAGCCCCTGTTTGCAAACGATTTATATCGATCGTGCGATGCTAAATCGATCATATGACTGTGGTGGCGGGCGTTATGAGCATGTTTATAGGGGTCACTGCAGCAACGACAAAAGAACATTACTAAAATAGTTGTAAAGTTACAAAAGAAACGACTTACCTCACTCGTCGTCGACATTGTTGTCATGAGAAAGTCCATTTGATGTGTATGCTATGGGAAGCATTCCCTTTTTGCCGTAACCTGGGTAGACTCTGCCAATGTCAAGCAAAAGTAAGGGCAGACTGTCACATTTCCGACAAAAATTCAAACAATTTTGTACGCTGCATAAGCATGGAATTAGGTTCTTCCACACGACGCAATCGGCCGAAGAAACGTCTACAATACCAGGCATCCCACTCACAACCATCATAAATAATTTGGGTTTTCCTAGCAGCTCACAAATAATTTATCATAACGCCCGCCAGCACAGTCGCGTGATCAATTTAGAATCTATCATTCGATATATATCGTTTGCCCTTGTGGCTTCGATAGGCAGTCATTCTTGGAAATTACCAGACGTTTCTGTAAAGATTTTTTAATTCCTTATCATTATACCATACCATGGATAGCCACAAAAAATTTTCCAATATGGGGCAAAATTCTGTAATCGCAATTTTTTGTGTGTTTTGGTGAGTAAGAAAATATGCCATGTCCAGGAACCAAATTTGACAAGAATTACACAAAATTCATTGACCCTGAAATGACTGCTAGTCATGCAGTTAGTTTTTTAAATACAGATTACTTTGATATTCAAACAGTAACCATATACAATGATATATACAAAGTCCAACTTATTATATTATTAATATCAATACAAGTGCCACCTTTTTGATTCAATGACCTAAAACTTCATTATACAAGTGTGTGCTGAAAAGTAATAGCTCCGAATCTTTTATGTGAAAAATCTTAAAACTGTTTAAATAAAAGAAACGCTATTATTATTGTACACCTTTATTTTTCATGTCTACATATTTGTTTGTCAGAATAGTAACCGTGGCAATGAATGTTTTTCTCCCAATAAGAGACCGTCATGTAGAATGTTTTATTTTGTTGACTGAACCATGACCTCACATCTGCTTGCACTGCATCATCACTATCAAAGCAAAGTCCTTAAAGGTGTTCTTCCTGTTTTGGAAACAGGTGAAAATCAGTTGGGGTCACGTAGGGCTGTATGGAGAATGAGTGATGATAGTGAACCCAAGGCATCAGATGACACAGAGCTCGTGTTGTCTGACATTGTCATGCTGAAGGGGAGGTTACTCTGTGGAGAAGAACTCTTCGAATTTGGATTATGGATCACTGTTTCTCATGCACCAAGAGATATGTTACACACTGCCTTGTTACTTGCTACAGTTTGAAGACCTCTAGTGGTAGACGACTTAAAGAATAAACATGTAAAATGCCAATAACGTTTGTTTAATTTAAAAAGCATTTGGAGAGATCACACAACAATTTAGAGGCCTTCTTTTCAGCATGTATGACTGAGCCCTGCCTGTGAAATAATATTGGAATATATTTCCAAAAAAAAGAAGAAAATTACTACCCTATATTGTGGTATGAAATAAAGATTAAAAGCCTGAAACAAAAAAAAAAGCCAGAACGATTGAGAAAAACCTCTTGAATATCATCAAAAATATTCAGCACTAATACTCCCTGAAGTTGAGTAACAGGTTTTTAATATTATTATTCTGGATTTACAATGTGAGTACATTTTTCCAGCACCTATTCTAGATTACAGTAAGTCACTAATTATTGTTCTCCACTCTTCTCTATTTGTCCATAAATCTTCAGGAATGTTGTTCTTCCTCATTGCTGACTGAACTCCCTGTATCCATGTATCAGGTGGTCGTCCCCTTTTTCTTCTTCCAATTGGCACCCAGTCGATTATGCATTTTGGTAGCCTTTCCTGTTCCATTCGTCTGATGTGTCCATACCATTTAAGTTGTTTGTGCTCGATGAAATCAATAATTGAATTTTTACATTTCATCTTGTCTCTGATTACTTCATTTCTTATTCTTTCTCGTCTTGATATTCTTGCTGAACGTCTCCAGAAATCCATTTCTTTGGCTAATAATTTTGATTTCAGTTGCCATTTTGTTGTCCACACTTCTGAACCATATGTAATAATGCTCCTAACAATTGTTTTAAAAATCCTTATTTTGTTATCAGTTGTTATGCATTTGTCCCAGAGAATTCCATTCGATAAAGAGATTGTCGTATTTCCAGAATTTATTCTTGATCTAATTTCTTTGTCCTGTTTCCCATCATTTGTAATTTTCACACCTAAATATTTATATTCCTCAGTAGCTGTTATTGTTCCCATCCCTTCTTCTAATATTAAGTCTCCATTCACTCCACCAATTACCATGTACTTTGTTTTATTCATGTTTACATTTAGACTTGATTTTTTATATTCTTGAATCAATTTAAGAAGGAATTCTAAAGAAACGACACATGTTAAATATATTACTCATGACTCTTGGGAAAAATATTTTAAAAGTTTATTAACAGAAAACAGGGAAGAATACTTGGGAAACCCTGAATATAATGAAATGATAGATCTACAAGCAGAGAATTACATCCGTTTGGAAATAGAGACAGTAAAAACTGCAATAAAATCTTTAAAGAATGGAAGGGCTACAGGCATTGGAGGTATTCCTGCAGAATTATTAAAATTAGGAACAAAGAAATTAATGGAATTGTTAAGAAACCTTTTCGAAAGATGTTTAAATGGGGAAGATGTCCCAAATGATTTGAAAGTAGGATATATTTCAGTAGATTATATGGAGTAACAGGTTTTAAACTTGTAAAAAGGCAGATTACTTTTGATAACAAATCTGATCATGTTAATGAACTTATTTTATCACTTTCATACTTTCTCTTGTTCGATATTGACCAGCATAACTAAAATTGACCAACATCGGTTTAGAAAACATTTTTTGGCTTGGTGATGTAAAAAGTAACATAGGGTCTATAACTAACTAAAATGTGACAAATCTTTCAAAATCACACACATTTGTCGACTGAATCTACTTTCAACAGCTTAGGATTGACCCATGTCAATTCTTGTCTCTCAAATTTGATGAATTACTGTGCAGTCATACCAACTGGACTGCTGCATTTGTAGTGTGTGAGCCACGTGGCACTATACTATAAAGTTTGGAAGGTTCCAGTTCCTATGGGTGTTTTTCCATCCCTCTCTTCTAGCACATAAAATAGGATTATCTGTTTTGACTCATGCATCTGGATCAGTAGATTAAACACAGCCAACTATGTTCTTCAGTGTCTACTGAAAGAGCTTTGCCATGTGAATCTGAATGTAGAATTTGAAAGCCATCACAGGTCTTCTTTGTCCATAAATAAAAGTAGGGGAAGAGTGGGAACAGTGAGACATTAGTTTTATCTCTGGGATTTTGGTTTCAGTTGTTGGTACCTACTGTGAATGTGGTAACCATTACTATTTAGTTTATGGATTTCCATGTTTCCTACTTGACATTCTTGTTGTGATTTCGTTGTTGATATACCAGTGATCAAAAAGTCAGTATAAATTTGAAAACTGAATAAACTACGGAATAATGCAGATAGAGAGGTGCAAATTTACACACATGGTTGGAATGACATGGAGTTTTATTGAAACCAAAATAATACAAACGTTCAAAAAAATGTCTGACAGATGGCGCTTGATCTGATCAAAATAGCAATAATTAGCATAACAAAGTAAGACAAAGCACAGATGATAATCTTTACAGGAAATGCTGAATATGTCCACCATCATTCCTCAACAATAGCTGTAGTTGAGGAATAATGTTGTGAACAGCACTGTAAAGCATGTCCGGAGTTAGGGTGAGGCATTGGCATCGGATGTTGTCTTTCAGCATCCCTAGAGATGTTGGTCGATCACAATTCACTTGCGACTTCAGGTAACCCCAAAGCCAATAATCGCACGGACTGAGGTCTGGGGACCTGGGAGGCCAAGCATGACGAAAGTGGCGGCTGAGCACACGATCAATACGAAACGACACGCGCAAGAGATCTTTCATGCGTCTAGCAATATGGGGTGGAGCGCCATCCTGCATAAACATCGTACATTCCAGCAGGTGTTTATCAGCCAGGCTGGGGATGATACGATTCTGTAACATGATTGTCATGCGCAGTCACTGACATTTTGCTGTCCATCGCCATCTGTCAGACATTTTGTGAACTTCGTTATTTTTTCGGTTCTAATAAAACCCCATGTAATTCCAAGCATGTGTGTCAATTTTTACGTCTCTATCTACATTATTCCGTGGTTTATTAAGTTTTAAAATTTATATTGACTTTTTGATCACCCCGTTTTTGTTCAAATGGTTCAAATGGCTCTGAGCACTATGGGACTTAACATCTTAGGTCATCAGTCCCCTCCCGTTTTTGTGCTCAGAGGTAAAAAAAGTATCTTTTTACTAAATTTACATAGCTGGTTTCTGAGATGACCATTGGTATGTTCAAATCATTTCATGAGTCACTCAAAACTATGGTTTTTCCAAGACATATAAATCCCCTTCATTGAAATGTTGCTTTAAGCTGAATGTAGTTGGAGCGAATTTGAAAAAAAGTTTGCAACTGCGAACAGTGAGACTTGAATGATGAGGGTACAGTGAGATACGTGTTGTTCTTAGTGTCTGAAAATGCGTGCTTGCTGTATAAAACAGTGATTTCTGTAGACTTTAGTGTGCAGACTTTTCTTTTAGGTTACAAAATGCCCAGGAGAAAGAAGACTGATAAGGAAATAGGAAGGTTTTCAGAATCTTCAATGACAGAAGCTGTCATGCGGGTGATCGAAAAGAAAATGAGCATCAGGAGTGCACCTCAGCTGAAAGGCTTATCCTTTTGATACGATAAGAAATGTTATGAGGATAACACTTCAAACATGTGTCCCAACTATTCAGTGAACCACATTTCCTGCCTTGGGCATGAATGTGTGTGATGTCTTTAGGTTAATTAGGCTTAAGTAGTTCTAAGTCTAGGGGACTAATAGCCTTAGATGTTATGTCCCACAGTTCTTAGAGCCATTTTGAACGACATTTTTCCACCCGAATTGGAGCTTAGTTTGTGTGAATATCTAGTTGTGTGTTCTAAAATGTTTTATGGACTTACTATGAACGACTGCCGTACCTTAGCTCATGAATTAGGTATTAAAAATAACATTGTTTTACCCAAAACCTGGACTGAAAGTGACAAAGCATCTAGTGACTGGATGAAAGGTTTTTGACAGAGATTCCCTCAACTGTCTCTTCAAACCCCAAATGGATGCAGCTTATCTAGAGCTACAGGCTTCAATAAATTTAATGTGTCAAATTTCTTTGATAAACTGGAAGAAGTAATCAAACATCATCCAAATTTCGCTGATGGATCACGTATTTTCAATCTTGATGAAACTGTAACAACAATGATGCAGAAGCCACTGAAGATTTTTGGCCATTAAAAGGTTGAAACAAGATAACAAGGCAACCAGTGCAGAATGTGGAACACTGGTTACAACGTGTTGTATTATAAATGCTCTCGGTAACAGCCTACCCCCTGTCACTATATTTCCACATGTGTATTTTAAAGATCATATGATATTAGGAGCACCTGCTGGTACATTAGCCACGTTAAAGGAGGCTGGATGAACTCAGAATCTTTTGTGAAGGTCATTCATCACTTCATCAAGTTCTCTGCCAGCTCAAAAGTAAATCCATCTTCATTACTGATGGGTAATCATGAGAGGCACATCCCAATAGAGGCAATAGATCTGTGCAAAGAGAATGGGATAACGATTCTGACAATTCTAACTCATTGCCCCAATAAACTGTAGCCTCTTGACGTCAGTGCCATGAAACCTTCCCATACATTTTATGATGCTGCTGTAGATACATGGATGATGTCTCATTTTCAATTTACAATGTTGCTCACTGTGTGAGGATAACATCTCCCTGAAGAATGACTCCTGTCAGTGTCATTGTGGGATTTAAGAAGACAGGGATATATCCTTTACGTCGCCATGTGTTCAATGAGGATGGTTTTCTTCCATCTTCTGTTACTGACATCTCTAAATGAAAGCCTGGAAACACATATATCACCCGAAAAAGGCCTTAAACTGAAACTGATGTGGAACACCCATTACATGATGAAAGTGAAGCACAGGCTATAGCATCCAGTTCTTCACAATCACATGGAAAATCTGCACCAATGTCTTATCTCTCTCCAGAAGACACATGAGGTTTCCCACAGGCAAAACCAAGAAAAATTTGCAGTCGCTGACAGCCTAAAGGAAGACCAATGATTGCTACCGACACACCAAAAAGGGATGAGCTACAAATGAAAAGGAAACGAAAAGACATAAAGGGACCTAAAGCAAAGCGAGCTTTATTCCTAGTTGATGAAACTGATGCTGACGGAAGTTAATTAGTTTTGAAAGGTTCTTCAGATGATGAGACCTTTGATCAGACAGTGTCGGAAGTTCCACGTGGGCTTTCGCGGATGATGCTGTAGTATACAGAGAAATTGCAGCATTAGAAAATTGTACCGAAATGTAGGAAGATCTGCAGCGGATAGACACTTAGTGCAAGGGAGTGGCAACTGACCTTTAACATAGACAAATGTAATGTGTTGCGAATACATAGAAAGAAGGATCCTTTGTTGTATGATTATATGATAGCGGAACAAACACTGGTAGCAGTTAACTTCTGTAAAATATCTGGGAGTATGCGTGTGGAACGATTTGAAGTGGAATGATCAAATAAAATTAATTGTTGGTAAGGTGGGTACCAGGTTGAGACTTATTGGGATTGTCCTTAGAAAATGTAGTCCATCAACAAAGGAGGTGGCTTACAAAACACTCGTTCGGCCTATACTTGAATATTGCTCATTAGTGTGGGAACTTACAAGATTGGGTTAACAGAGGAGATAGAGAGGATCCAAAAAAGAGCGGCGCGTTTCGTCACAGGGTTATTTGGTAAGCGTGATAGCTTTACGGAGATGTTTAGCAAACTCAAGTGGCAGACTCTGCAGGAGAGGCGCTCTGCATCGCGGTGCAGCTTGCTGTCCAAGTTTCGAGAGGGTGCGTTTCTGGATGAGGTATCGAATATATTGCTTCCCCCTACTTATACCTCCCGAGGAGATCACGAATGTAAAATTAGAGAAATTCGAGCGCGCACGGAGGCTTTCTGGCAGTCGTTCTTCCCGCGAACCATACGCGACTGGAACAGAAAAGGGAGGTAATGACAGTGGCACGTAAAGTACCTTCCGCCACACACCGTTGGGTGGCTTGCGGAGTATAAATGTAGATGTAGATGAAGATGTAGACACAATTGATTCCAGAACCGGAAATGGTTAACTTTGAAAACATACAGCGCTCACCCAAAGTGGGTGACTTTGTTTTAGTAGAGTTTGAGGCAAAAAAGAAAATATATTATGTAGGAAAAATTCTTTCAATTGTAGGAGAGTCATCCGAATGTGAAGTTACATTTCTTAGGAAAAGTTTGAAACTATAGAACAAATTTATGATGCTTGTAGTTCCAAATATTTCGTTCATTGACACAAAATACGTAAAAATGTTATTGCCTAAACCTACTACAAAACATAGCAAGACAAAAAGACAACAATCTGCTGTTTCATTTGAATTCAACTTCGCTTCTTACGATCTTCGTTAGAATTCGAGGCACTGTCTCACTGTACCCACAATTAAAAATTCATAGCTACATTGAGACACTTTCATGATTAATTTTTTTAAAGGAAAGACAATACATTAAGATATTATTGTTCCACTTCGAACATACTTAAGCACAGTATACATGGTTACCATATGATATTAAACCAATAAAGATTTTTTTTTTAAGTGTAATTTGGATTTCAGTTTTTGGATACCACTGTTCCCACTCTTTCCCTAAATTGAAATTCTGTTGTGCAGCAGTGTGAGGTGGCATTCTTGGGGGTGTATAATGGGCATGTTTACTGCTGCCACACTTATGTTGTACTGGAAACCATGTTTCAGAGTATTGGATTGGTTCCTTCCTACTCCTTGGTAAGGGTTATACGAGGAAGAGGCAATGAAGCGTTGAGAACACCACCTCAGAATTGTTCCTGCAAATGTTCGTATCCTTCTTGACCAGTGATCATCAAACTTTTTTTTTTTTTTTTTTTAAATTAGAGCCAATCCCAAGATTGTGGGGCACCAACTTCAGCCACATATGTACCGATCTTATTATCGATTGATAACATACATAAATATGTTAACAGCTCCCAATGCACTAGCTTTACTAAGAGTGCAGTAAGTTTTCTGCAGGCCCCCAAGCACTGGGTGTCAAAAGTCAACACCATATGGAACACTTTGTGTTGGCTAAGCTGTTTTCAGATCCCTGCCACTCTCAGCTTCCTCAAGGTTGTGACACTGTAACTACCTGACAAAGTGTTATTTTGTCTGTATTAGCAGATGACTGATTTATTAATAAGAGAAACTGAACTTACGTTTGAATTTAGACTTGAGGACAATATTATGGAAATGGAAGAGGAGATAGACGAAGATGAAATGGGAGATATGATACTGCGTGAACAGTTTGACAGAGCACTCAAAGACCTAAGTCGAAACAAGTCCCCGGGACTGGACAACATTCCATTAGAACTACTGACAGCCTTGGGAGAGCCAGTCCTGACAAAACTCTATCATCTGGTCAGCAAAATGTATGAGACACGCGAAATTCCCTCAGACTTCAAGAAGAATATAATAATTCCAATCCCAAGGAAAGCAGGTGTTGACAGATGTGAAACTTACTGAACTATCAGTTTAATAAGTCACAGCTGCAAAATACTAACGCGAATTCTTTACAGACGAATGGAAAAACTAGTAGAAGCCGACCTCGGGGAAGATCAGTTTGGATTCTGTAGAAATGTCGGAACACGTGAGGCAATACTGAGCCTACGACTTATCTCAGAAGACAGATTCAGGAAAGGCAAACCTACGATTCTAGCATTTGTAGACTTAGAGAAAGCTTTTGACGATGTTGACTGGAATACTCTCTTTCAAATTCTGAAGGTGGCAGGGGTAAAATACAGGGAGCGAAAGACTATTTACAATTTGTACAGAAATCAGATGGCAGTTATAAGAGTCAAGGGGCATGAAGGGGAAGCAGTGGTTGGGAAGGGAGTGAGACAGGATTGTAGCCTATCCCTGATGCTATTCAATCTGTATATTGAGCAAGCAGCAAAGGAAACAAAAGAAAAGTTTGAAGTAGGTATTAAAATCCATGGAGAAGAAATACAAATTTCGAGGTTCGCCGATGACATTGTAATTCTGTCAGAGACAGCAAAGGACTTGGAAGAGCAGTTGAACGGAATGGACAGTGTCTTGAAAGGAGGGTATAAGATGAACATCAACAAAAACAAAACGAGGATAATGGAATGTAGTCGAAATAAGTCGGGTGATGCTGAGGGAATTAGATTAGGAAATGAGACACTTAAAGTAGTAAAGGAGTTTTGCTATTTGGGGAGCAAAATAACTGACGATGGTCGAAGTAGAGAGGATATAAAATGTAGACTGGCAATGGCAAGGAAAGCGTTTCTGAAGAAGAAAATTTGTTAACATCGAGTATTGATTTAAGTGTCAGGAAGTCGTTTCTTAAAATATTTGTATGGAGTGTAGCCATGTATGGAAGAGAAACATGGACGATAAATAGTTTAGACAAGAAGAGAATAGAAGCTTTCGAAATTTGGTGCTACAGAAGAATGCTGAAAATTAGATGGGTAGATCACATAACTAATGATGAGGTATTGAATAGAATTGGGGATAAGAGGAGTTTGTGGCACAACTTGACTAGAAGAAGGGATTAGTTGGTAGGACATGTTCTGAGGCATCAAGGGATCACCAATTTAGTAATGGAGGGCATCGTGGAGGGTAAAAATCGTAGAGGGAGACCAAGAGATGAATACACTAAGCAGATTCAGAAGGATGTAGGCTGTAGTAGGTACTGGGAGATGAAGAAGCTCGAACAGGATAGAGTAGCATGGAGAGCTGCATCAAACCAGTCTCTGGACTGAAGACCACAAGAACAACAACTTGCAATTTGGGACACACTCAAGAAGTTTACTAAATATTTTGAAAGTCATCTTTCCTCTGTTCATTGTTTTACGTTACAACAGCCTTAATTAATTTAATTTTCCTTGCTACAGATAAATATTCCAGTGGAAGGTGACTGTCTCTGTAATGTGCATTCACGAATCCATGTTATTCCTGCATCAAAATTAATATCACAACAGCTGATCAGGATGAACCAAGAACACCCATGAGTTGTCAGTTAAATTTAAGATCAGCTTAAAATACTTCTGTCTCTGCAAAAATGTTTATTTGTTAGTGAGCAGAAAGGTATACCCGTAAGCCGTTATTTGGAGTTTCTGGATACAGCTGTTAGTTGCTAGACACACACTATTGGTCCATGCATGACAGTGCATGGTAACAATATGTTCCATATAGCCACATGTGAAAATGCGATTTTTCATGGAGTCATATGTCAGGTTGTATTGATCACAGATATCAGGAGTTAAGTGTTTTGTGAAGCGATTGGCCTAGTGACAATTTGTATACCTGTCAGAAGAAAGGACATACTGGAGCTATCCTACAGTTCAGATTCTAAATTTAAACATTATACTCTTCCTCCAGCGCAGGTAAACTGAGCAAATCGTTGGTGGTTTGCATAAGGTGTGGTCTAGTATGGGCCCTAGGTGGCTTATAGCGGCGCCATTTGTTCATAGGCCGTCCCTGAGAAAATCTCGAAAAACTATTATTTGTTGCTATGAAGAGTACGAGTTGTGGATACAGCCACATTCTGTTCATGGCAAATTGTCGCCGTTTTTATCATATGATCCTAAGATGATCTTGGGAGAACTTCAAGACCCTCTTCTATATCTCTATCTGTTAACGAGCTACAGAGGTTCAAACTCACTCAAGTTATGAAGAAAACCACAAAAACCGGTTTTTAACCGTTTTTGCACATTGGGTAGCAATTATCTAAATAAACGACCATAGCAAATGGCATAAATTTTAACTACACATTCTTTAGACGTTTGTGTAGAACCGACATTTTCCCGTTTTCGAAAATATGTTTCCGTTATCAAGTGATTTTTGAGTACAAAAAGGATCGATTGTGGTGATGGCCACCTCTGTAATCATGACCAGAGGTTAAAGTTATTGTTCTAATGCACATAATATCCGGTCTGAAGCGTAAATGTAGTTTTAACTGACATAGTGAACATATGGCAAGTGGTTTACAGTCACTGCAATGGTTATGAGGTCACCAAACTATGTTTTTAGTAGGCATTTTTCACTAATAAAACTTTTTGGACGGACTGTCTCGGTACAATGGGCTCTTCACGCCTTTACTGATTGTCTTGACCTGGAAATTATTCGATAGTGCCACCTGGCGATGTGAGTACCTTAACAACAAGTTATTTGGCATATGAAATTCCTCATACTTGCAATTCAAACTCCACATTATTATTAATCATATTACAATTACATATCTCTGTAGAAAAACAAATACAACAAAATACAATATCTACGTAATTTACACATTAACAGCCATATTGTTTATATAATTTACCACTTTTGCTGTTGTATTCAGAAGTCTGAGGGCACGAATTCTTATGACACTCTTCCACAATGCATCTGAGAGTAAAGTAGGTCATAACATCTCCCAAGGTTGGTACAGATCCTGTTAAGTATGTAGTCATGTATAGTATAGGTGACAATATAATAAAGACATGACACAGTGTACTGAAATAACGACACTTTATTTTCACAAATAGTTCATGATAACAGGGCACATCCATATTACAAGGAAACATAGACTGTGCTGTCTTCCCATGCATCAGAATCAATGATTGTACTGTGTGAAGAGAAACAACTTGTCAGTGGCATACTTTGCATGTAGTTCCCACAGAGTTCCCTCCCCAACCTTTCCCTTGCCACCCTTCCCCTTGCCCCCTGCCTCCATAGTGAGGAGCATTTTGAGGAAGGATGTGAGGGTTTCATCACACTGCATGTCCATGGAGTTTAAAATCATGCAGGTATGCAGGCTGGGGCAGCAGCATGTGGGCAAAGAGAGATTGTCCCACACTGATTGGTGGCACCGGTATTTTGTGGAGATGAGGTTGTGATAAATCATCCCCATTTGTTGTTGTTACTGTTGTGATGGGTAATGCAGTTCAAGGGATGATAATCATGAGGAAGCCATTGGAGAATGGATGTGATGAGATGGCTGCTGTATTAACATTGGCAGTACAGTATGTAATAATGGGTGAAGTGGCGTCTAATGGACTTGTTCCAAGTGTAGCATTGTGGGTGGTTGCCTTCGACAATGAGGTTGTCTATTAATCTGACACTCATGTTGTTGGGCTGGAAACTGCTGGCATCCAACATGACTATGAAATCGGTGATGGACACAGTAAGTGTGGTTGCATTTTCATGTGTATTGGCAACTTCAATGTGTTAATGGTGGACAGATCATATGGAAGCATCCACTTTCGTTTTAAGTAGCTTAGTAATACTATGGTGGGTTTGCTGTTGAGGAGGATGTCAAAAGGCGTGTGCACTACATTTTAACATCTTCTGCAGGCTTGTTTAAGTGGGCTGCAGAGGAAGTCGAATTCTATCATCACAGATTATGATGTTGCTGCAATGTGGACAGGTTGCTGTGTGGCCTAAAATTTCTACGGTACTTTGAGGTTGTGGAGGTGGGATTTTGCCATAAGTAATGTGTTCTTTCACTATTCTAAAGAGAGCAGGAATTTCAGTAGAATCCATTGGAGGTGGTTGAAGCGTGAAGTCGGCGGGGCAAGCGAGAGGTTAGTCAAATAATTCAACAAGGAATGCATATAGTTCCAGAATGAGATTTTCACTCTGCAGCGGAGTTTGCGCTGATATGAAACTTCCTGGCTGATTAAAACTGTGTGCCCGACCGAGACTCGAACTCGGGACCTTTGCCTTTCGCGGGCAAGTGCTCTACCAACTGAGCTACCGAAGCACGACTCACGCCCACTCCTCACAGCTTTACTTCTTCTCTATAGTTCTTTCTTGTGTGTAGTATGTATGCCTAGATGCAGCCACAGCAATGCTTCCATCCAGTAACTTACAGTGGCATGTTAAAGCAGTCTTTAGTATGTGGTGCTACAATTTGACTACGCTGTTGCTTTGCTTGTGGTACGCTGTAGTTCAGGAATGGTGGGTACCACAGAGGGCACGTAGTGCAGAAAACAAAGTGAACTCGAACTGTCGATACTGGTCTGTGGTAACGGATACAGGGCATCTGAAGCGAGAAATTCAGGTGTCGAAATAGACTGTGCTGTAGTGTCATGTAGAGGAACAGCTTCAACCAAAGATGTGATTTGGTCAGTGATAGGCAGTATTATCAGTAACCCTTGGATTCAGGAAGGAGTCCTATGTGGACATGTTGAAACCATCCTTTTGGTATGGTAAGTTGTCCAAGAGGTGCTTGTGCGTATCATCCTACTTTGCTTCTGTGACAAGGTAGATATATTTATGTCCATTTTCTTTTTTGATATTTGTCCACATAAAACGATCGGTAACTAGTTCTGTCATTGGTCGGATGCCAGGTTGGGCTAAGTTGTGCATGTAGTAAAAAAAAAAAGTTTCTGAAATTGTTGTGGTACTTGAGGATGAGCTTGGTTCTGTGAGAGGTCAAATAATCCCTGCTGTGATGTACATCCATCAAGAATTGAGAAATGTAAGTGAAGTATCGGAGACAGCTTGAGGATAAGTCTTTTGATGGGTCATAGATGGAACCCACTAGTGGCGTGTAGTCTGTTTACGAGATTAATGATCAGCCTTCAGCATTATTTTTAAACTGGCAGTTTCCTCATAGGCTGCAAGGCATTCATGATCACATGCCAAGCATTTGCTCTGTGAGGCAGTGGGTTTCCAGGAAAATAATCTAAGGGGTGGTTGTGTGCCTACTGCCTCATGTTGAAGGACTGCACCAATTCAGTTATTCGTGTCCATGTTAACAACTCTCTGAGAGGGAGTGGATGTGCCAGGTTGTCGCCTGAGTAAAGCACTCCAGTTTTTTGAAGGCTGCCTGCATGTTGGCAGTCCACTGCAACTTCCATTTGCCATTGGCGTTTTCATCTTTTAGTGCTTATGTTAATTGTGCTTTAACAGTAGCTGCTTTCGTTACGTGGCGCCAGCAAAAATTTCTCGTCTCTTTGGAAATGGTGTAATTCTTGATAGTCTCGGGGAGGAGATAGCTGATGGATTTATTCTGTTCATTGTGGCATTGGGTGCATACCAACAGCCGAAACCACATGACCCAGAAAAATAACTTCGGTTTGTTCTAGTTAGCTTTTCTCGTCATTGATTATCACACCATTCATAGTGAGGACATCGATAAGTTGTTTGAGATGAGCCTTGTGTGTGTCATTATGTTGCGAGAAAACGAGGATGCCATCCAAGTATGCATAGTAGAAGGGTAGCTCAAGGAGGATGTTATCTGAGATCATTTCCACATTTTGGATGTGTTTTTTAGGCCATACTGCATAAAAAAGATATTCAGACAAACTAGACAGTGGAATGATTGCCTTGTTCTGAACGTCATCTGCGTGCATCGTTATTTTGTGATAAGCCAGTTTACAGTCCAATATCCTAAATACAGAGATGCCTGCAAGATAGTGAGTGAAGTTCTGTGTGTTAGATATTTGGTAACTGTGGATGACAGTGAAAGCATTAAGGACTGTGTAATAGCCACAAAGGCGCAGACAACCGTTTTTTTAGACACTCACTTGATAGGTGAAGCACATGAGCTGTCTGAGGGTCGAAGATCATCACCACTGTTTCCACTTTGCAAAGTTTATCAGGTGGGAGCCAGCGTTGTCTGTGCTGAACTGGGCGCCCTGGCATCGTAAGGATGCACATTTGGAGAAAGTCACTTGTGGAAGGTCTGCGAATGGCTGCCGATGCAGAATGGATAGGGTTGGAGTGAGGTGCTCACATGTGGAAAGCGCATTACTGACCTTATTGCTGTGCAAAGGTAGTGTAGGCTGTGGCACTTGCTGCAAGATGGGCATGCCAAGACTTTGTAGCATCAGGGTGGTGGAGCCATTATCGATGGCTGCAGTTGGCTGCAGGTCGTGGAGACGAAGATACGCTACAGCAATCTCATCAGATCTTGTTTGTATCACCTTTTGAAGTGTGTCATTGTCCATTTAAAGGTGGAGAGTACAATGTTTTATCTCATATTCCTTTGGTTTTAAGAGTATGTACTTCTGGTAAACTTACCTATCATGGAAACATGGAAACACTACATTTAATATGATGTTACCCCTGGTGCAATAGCTCTCTCCTTACAAATTTTCTGCAAACTGTTCATATGCGTCACGAATTGGAGCAAAGCAATCAAAGTATTGCATTTGTGCTCTGGCAGTTCAATCGTCAAAATTACGTCAACATATCAGGGTCTTAAGCCATATGAGATTCGTCACGAGGCTGAAGCTTTCAACTCCGCCTCATTCAGTCTCCCGAATCTCCTCCAAACTTTGGTAACTCTCTCTGTACGCTTCTGCCAGGTACAGCTAGCCAATGAAAGAGCTTATGTTCAATGGCACCTATCGAACCGTAGAATCTCTGACTGGAGTAAAGATCCTTGGTAACACCTGTTTATTGGTTCGTGTATCTGACGATCGCATCAAGGATGACACCAGTAAGTAAATTAGCCCAACTTTCAACATCCGCTTGAGCACGGTGGTTAACAGGTACGGGTGGCGCCACCAAACTTTGCATGATACCAGCAGTAGTGGAGATACCCAGCAAAACATGGTTGCCAGTTGTCGGTTGGTTGGTTGTTTTGGGGAAGGTTTTGGGGAAGGAGACCAGACAGCGAAGTCATCGGTCTCATCGGATTAGGGAAGGACGGGGAAGGAAGTCGGCCGTACCCTTTGAAAGGAACCATCCTGGCATTTGCCTGGAGCGATTTAGGGAAATCACGGAAAACCTAAATCAGGATGGCTGGACGCGGGATTGAACCGTCGTCCTCCTGAATGTGACAGTTGTCGTCTCGGCAGAATGGGGAGGTCACTGTTCTGGGCAGGGGCTATAAAGTTGCGGCCGACAATCAACAGGGACAGTCACATTGCACATTGTCTCAGCAGGTGTTGTAAGCAAGGTACATTGAGACTGATGGTACTGGCTGTATGCGGTGGCATTGTTATCGTCAAATTTGATACATTGTGTTGCATAACAGCGAAACTTCTGATCGCCAATTTAAGTTTATGATCAAATGTCTCCCACTCTTTGATGATCTTTGCAATTTGAACCTGGGTTGGGAGTTTGGCTACCGACAATGTCCATAATACATGATCAGGCATTAACTGCATAGTTGACACCATAGTTGAGAGGGCATGTTGTTCATTAAATGTTCATTGTGTATTACATGAGATCCAGTGTCCTGGAGAGACGATATAGTAGTTTTGATCTTCCTGTCGAATATTTTTCTGCCTTTGGCGCCAGGACGATGTCACTAAACAACTCTGCGTGTCACTTGTGAGTTTGTCGATTTCCTTCACTGACAAGTGTCACTATCACTTTTTACCTAAACACTTTGTTGGAAATTTCGTTATAGAGCACTGTATGATATAGTGTTGCACTCGTGGGCGAATATTGCGAATAGCGACACACATAGCTGGCCATTGGCTGCATTGTTATTGTTCGGTATCCAGTTGAAGGCGTATGTGCCGTAATTTGCGATCATCATAGGTCACCGTTGTACTCCTGTATGGTACAGAGGACATGTAATAGACATGTGACGTGGCATAGCGAAATAATGACACTTTATTTTCACAAATATTACAGAATAACAGGACACATCTGCATTACAAGACAGCGTAGACCACAATGCCTTCTCACACAACAGAGTTCAAGATTGTGCTCTGTGAAGAGAAATCACTTGTCAGGGGTGTTATTTTACATGTAGTTCCAACAAGTGTACTCTGTGTCCTGTGAGGCAGAGCATATTCCCACAGTTTCTTGTTAGCATGGAGAAAGCACTGAAGCTCTGTTACCACCAGGGGGGTGAAACTCATATAGTGATTTCCGGTAACACGACATTGGTTTGGTCCCAGGCTACTTGGAGCGCTGCAAGTTTAGCAATTTATAGTCTAGTGTTCCTATTGGATGACATAGTCTTCCATAATTGTTTTGGTATCGTAGCAACGTGATCGTGATTTTTCGTTTAAATTGCAGTGTAAGTATGTTGCTATTATTCTGCTTAATTTTTGGATGCATTCGTAATATTTGATGGTGTGATGATTCAGTATTTACTTTTTTACTTTTGTTTCATATAAAACACGAGGTTGTATCATCACATTACGTTCTGTGGACTCTTGTATATTTTTTCCTGCAAAGAAATACAATTTCCGTTGCTCAGTTTACTTAAAGGGTAAGTATATTTCTTATTTCTGTTAATATTTCCTTGTATTTCGTAGAGAATCCCATGCTAGCAGCTTTTGACATAGTTTGTATTCAACTTTCCGAATCCTGTAATGGAATATAATTCTGGCTTTGATTCATCTTCCTTTTTGCCACGAAGTACTCTTAGTGATATAATAAGTATCATTTATTGTGCCGTTTACTACATACCAAATATTAGATGTGTTACAGTTGATTCGTAATGCCTTGAGTGTGTTCTATTTCCCGTTTTCGACAGTAAATATTCTGTACAGTACATAACACTCTATCCAGGTAAAAAGTGTTTGTTGCTGTTGTATCGACAAAGGTTGTGTTCTCACATAATAAGACATTTGTTTCGAAGTCACACAGAGCAGGTCCTTCAAGCAGTTGAACATTTACACGTATTATTGTGGCAATATCCAATGCAGTAGAAATCTTCTCGCACTTTAATGCTCAACACAATGTAATACAGATTTACAGCTGTAACTGTTACTGATAATGTACAGTTGAATTTGGTATCTACCATGGTATCTAGATGCTGAAATATACTGAAATGGTACAATAAGCAGTGTTTCTACCGCCTGATAGCACTGTTTAGCACTGTTTAACGAAGTAGTGTTGAATATAGAATATAGTGCAACTACGCTCACGCAGTTATATATAGAGTGATGTGCATATCCATAGTAGAAATGAGAATTTGTTTCGTTTTTTCACTATTTTGTAGCAATAGCACATCAGATTATAAGCCATGATAACAGTTATCGATACTTCAGTACAGGATAGCTGCATTTAGACATAAGCTAATATGATTTTTGATAGTGAAATTAATTTCACATTGAGTTTTCTTTAACTTTAATCAATGTAAACCATACCTGATCTTTTTTCTCGTTCCTAATTTTTGGTTTGAATAACATTTCAGACACATGGGGATGGATCATACAGGAAGAGAAGAATCCAGTTTGAGATTGAAATTGAAATACTCATGCAAGTTTCCTGGATGCAGGAGTAGTTATTATGTAAAACTAAATTCCAAGCACAAGAATAAACATTTCTATGAATTTCCAGCTGCATCAAAAAGTGAGACTTTAAAGAAGTGGAAATTGATCTGTAATATAGACGAAGGTGTCAACTGTAGTTATTATTATGTGTGTGAGGATCATTTTTATGAAGCAGATTTTGTGAACTTTACTAGTCACAGGCTAAATCCTGGTGTTATACCAAAGCAATTAGTGTTGTATCATCCTCCCCCCACCCATCTGTGTTACACTGGTGGTGGTGGTGGCGGTTTCACCACATCGGGTGCAAATATAAGTGTGCACGAGACAGGTCACAATGCAAAATCTACAGTAATACAACGGAGCAGTCCCCCTTTACAGAGCACAGATGATGGTGAGTACAGCTTTTTATCCTCACCTGTTTATGATGTTGAAAGTAGTGCAGGTGTAATGGGATCTGGCGTTTCTAAACGTGATTTAACTCCAAGAAAACACAAAATGTATAAATTGCATAGAATTACAGTTTCCAGAGTGTGTAAATTGAAAAAACAGCTACAGAATGAGAGGAATAAATTGAAAATTCTAAAAAAGTTGTATGATGACAGGAAATTTCAGTTAATTGAAGAAGAGTTGAATGATGTGACTAAAACTTTAATTAATAGTCAATTAAGAAATGCCAATATGCAGCCCACAGCAGTACGGTGGTCTATACAAGATAAGGCATTTGCTTTATCTATTTATAAGCGTAGTCCCCGGTTGTACAGATATTTGGCCACATACTTCTCCCTTCCATCTGTCAGGCTGCTCAAGGGAGTGCTTTCCCACATATCATTTGATACAGGACTTAATCCAGCTTTGTTAAACTTTTTAGCAAGGGAAATAAGTAATCGCATGAAAATGACAAGTACTGTGCTCTAATTTTTGATGAAATGTCTCTGGATGATGGTATGTACTATGATGCACACAAACAACTAATCTATGGGTATCAGGACTTGGGTCATTTAGGACGTTCACCTGTAGCTGCTAGTCAAGCATTGGTTTTTATGCTGAAAGGCATTCACAGAACTTGGAAACAAGTTCTAGCATATTACTTTACTGCAACCACTTTCCACTACACCCATTTGAAATCACTCATTGTTCACATCATAAGTGAACTACAGAATATTGGGTTCAAAGTGGTTTGTACTGTATGTGACCAGAATGCAACAAACCAAAAGGCCCTTAGGCAACTGTGTGAAGCAAATTTGTTGAAGCCCAGTATATTTCATTTTGTCGTCAATAATCAATCAATTGTTACCATTATGATGTACCACATCTGCTCAAAAACACTGGAAATGCTTTGATAGATAATAAAATTCAATTTGAACCTCACAAAGCAGTAAAGTTTGAGTACATCAGTACAGTGTTCTTTTTGGATAAAAAAAAGGTTCAAAACTCTGCCCAAATTAAAAGCACAACACTTTAACTTTTCTCATTCCCATGTCAAAATGAAGGTAAAAGTTGCTGCTGCACAAATGAGCCATACTGTTGCAGCTGCAATTGAAACATATGTTTCTACTCACACATTACCATCTGAAGCTATACACACAGCTGAGTTTGTGGAAAAGGTAGATAATCTCTTTGATTCACTCAACAGTAATGAGCAATATCCCAGGGATGGAAAACAATTTAGGTGTGCTTTACCAGAAAATTCGCCACATTTAGAAATGTGGCGCAGCATATTGAGGGAAATAGGCAGCTGGCAAATAATAGATTTAAAAACGGGAAGAAACAAGACTAATATGTTTAGCTTCATAAAAGGTTGGCAGATTACATTACAGTCTATTATTTTCTTGTGGAAGACCTTGAAAGTGGTTGGATTTAAGTACTTAAATTTAAAGGTGTTCAATCAAGATGCTTTAGAAAATTTCTTTTGTTGTATAAGACAACATGGTATTGCTAATACAAACCCAACTTGTTTTCAGTTTGTACAAGCTCTGAAGACTTGTGTTGTCAATCATATGACTTTGCCTTTCAAAGCCATGAGTGTAAGTAACTGTGAAAATGATGATTACACTCCCTTGAGCAGTTTGTGTCACTTTTTGGCAGCTAGTGGTAGGAGTGAACATTTAAGTGAATGTGAGATGAAAGACACTGATACACCTGAGCAAATTTATTCTTACTCAGATGGTATCATCGAGTTTGTAGAAGATCAACAATCCTTAGCCTATGTAGCAGGCTATGTACTAAAAGCCATAGATGTACCAGATGATTGTGAAACATGTAATACCAGTCTCTACTCCTCTGTTGTGACTGAAAATCATTTGTTTACCTCATTTAAAGAGAATAGTGAGGAGCATTCTCATTTGAAATATGCAAGTGAAAGAGTCATGATTTTCCTAAGGGCACTCCATGATCAGCTGTATGAGTATCTAAATAGTCATGGTCACACAACAAAACTACATGATAATTTAAAAAAAAAAACCTTTGTTCTGTCTCATACAACAATTTGTAATAAACATGACATTGAAGAGAGACTTCTGAAGACAAGTATTCCATTTATAATATACAAGTATGTGAAAGAAAATAAATTTACAAACAAGAGGAAATTGTGTATGCAACAACTTCAAAAGAAGTTCAAATCATGTTAAAAGACTTTGTATTTTGTTTATTATGTGTTCAATGAGAGTAAGCTCCCTATACATATACAAATGTTCTTGTATCAAAATCATGCCTTTGACTTGTTATGACAAAATCTGGTAATTCAGCAGGCACATAACTTTCTAGATGTGATGATTGGATTCTAAAAGTATAATGAATAAAGTGCTGTCAAGGGGAATTTGTGTTAATTTTCAGTAGTGTATCAAACAGTGTTTTCAAAGAGGAAGTAAATAAATAAAAATGTTAAAAATAAATGTTGTACCAGTGTCTTCTTTCATTATTTAAACGTGATGGGTGTTGCCAAAATAACAGCCAAGTTGGGGAAAAAAGAAAAAAATGTTGTGTGTTGCAGTTCATTTTCTTTGTATGTCTCATTGGCAAAACCATTTTGGCTACATTCATGGAGTGTCTACCTGCTCTGCTCCCAATTTGTTTTTCAGTTGATGTAAAGTAGCATTTTGTGTGTTTCATAAATTTATTTGAACTGTGCAGAAGTTCAATTTCAGATGACTGAATATCCATAAATAACAATCAACAGAAAAAATAATAAATCGGATTTTGTAGACTTTACAGTACATCCTTGGTTTGTAGCACAGATTTTTTTGTAAATGACCTCTTGGTTATCCATTAGCTGTATAGTTATTTATTTGTGTAACCTACTATTCCACTTTCGATCATGCGAGTGGACATAATGTGCTTTAGGATATGTGGAAACGTAAAAATCATTTATATATGCATGCAATGTCAGATGATTTTTTAGTCTGATATGTCCTAAAGCTCGTTTATTTCCACATGATAATGGCCACATGGCCAAAATCGCTATATTGAGTTTTACAAAAAAAGGTGACGTCGTAACTTACGAAAATTTTCACAATGTAATCTGCAGCTACGAGTAGTTAATGTGTGTTTTTGATTGAGATTTCTTTTATATATTACTTTGCAAGATCTCAAAAACCTTTATTACTGCACTATGCGGCCCACATTCAAAGATTAAATGAAAAATATTGTCATCTAATTCGCGTATTTAGAAATAAACATAAGAGATTTTCGCGCCATATTTTTTCGTATTGAAGTTCACAGCCAGGCCACAAGTAGCGCTGGTGTCGTTCTGTGTTTCCGTATAATAACGTGGTCTTTGCACTTCTACTATATTGGTGTTCTGTGGGTACCACCACGCTTTGTGGAGACTGAACCAGGTTGCTAGCTGTCCTGAGTGGGGGAGTCTGGAGTAGAATCTGTTGATCTAGACATGTCATAACTGGCAGCTGCTAGTTGTATCAGATTTTCTTACATTCCATGAGAAGATTATTCTTTCTTCTCAGGTTAGATTGTGGAATGCAGCTCAGGGTAGGTAGGCAGAACACTGGGATGGACTTCATTGTGCAAGTAACAACCATTATTGTTTGATTTTGTTGTGTATCTACCACCTTCATGTGACTGCTGTTTATCCAGACTGCAATACACTGCCGCTAAATAGACAAGGCTGAGGGTGAATGATTATGCCACATAACTTTTCCAGAATATTGTTTCTTGACCTCAATTTACCTGCAGTCTTCTTTAAATGCTGTTTACATGAGAGTGTTCTGTAAAATATAACTCCATAGCACTGTAGATATTTGTAATGGGCCAGGTGGCGATCATCGAAAAATATTTCCAGTTCTCAGTTGGCTAGTATATTACTCAGATGAAAGCAAATTAATTCAGTCTCCATTTATGATTCGTCTCATTTTACACACTTAAGTCTTTTGTTAATATATCTCTTGTTTGTGCTGTGTTCTATTTGTGCTGTGTTGGGTCACCCAGTTGTCAGCATAACCAAACTTCAATGACTGAGTGGCTGGGATATCTGCGACGTACAAGCTAAATAACAGTAAAGGTAGGACTGAGCCTTGATGTAGGCCACTGTTGAAGATCCTTTAGTCACTAATGACGCTGCTTATAATTACCTGAAATTGCGTGTCAGTTGGCATAAACTGCAGACAGGTCAATAAATACAGCAGAAATCTTTGGTTGCTTCTGGAAGCCATCTTCAATGTAAGTTGTCAATAAAAGTTCTTGCTCCACAGAGCTTTGGTTTGGATGGAATGGTATTTTTCACAGAAATCTTTCCAAGTAACTCAGCGTGTGTTCTGTTATGCTCTCAGAATGGTATAACTCTGAGATTTGTTGTGGGTATTACCTGGTTTTAAGATACCTATGATCTTCATCTGTTTCATTAATCGTGGAATGGACCCTTTTTTTTCAGGATCTTGGGGAAAATTTGGGCTAACCATGTTTTAGCATATTTACCACAGTGCTGGAGCTTCACTTGATGTAATATATTGTAAAGCTGTTGAAATATGTTCAGGAATGAAGAGGAGAGAATATGGGCTATGATTGGACATTCTGCCATTATAATTCCCATTTCTCATTTAAACTTGTGTGGTGTGAGGTCGGAAAATAAATGGTTTAGATGTCGAGATGATGTTTGCAGCAGCTGTATTCAGTTTTATGAGGATGTTGCTGCTTGTTATTCGATTTGCGCCCCGAAAAGTTGCGTAACAGGGACCGGACTTGTCTGCTTGATTGTTTGAAGTCTAGTTTTTTAACAGTGTCCAGCCATTACTGGCTGTGCATGGTGTCTAGACTATGCAGCAGTTTGTCTGCTGTTTATTGCTCTCCAGTTGAGAGGAAGTCCTCATACAGTTTATCACTGACCATACAGGAATGCATTCCTTCCAGCAATTTCTGAAAGTAAACTTTCTTGCTGTGCACCCACAAATATTCCATAGTTGTCGCTCAAGGCAGGAATCCATAAGAAGATCTTATCAAGGTTTCTAGAGAAGTCAGATGACTTTGCTTTTTGAAATTCCCAGTGGTGGCAGGGAATGTAATTTACTGATGGGATCTGCAAGCCTGCTTCCAGTATTACAAGATGGTACTGCCTGTGTGGGAAGTCAGACAGGACTCACTGCATTTATTGCTATACTGTAGGTTTAGGTAAAAAAGTTGTACATTTTATATCAAGTTGTGTAAAGTGTGAACTCGGGTTGGTGGAAAACGATTTTGTATTAACTTTATATCATGTAACTTAAGTGTTGTTTATATATGTCAAAGTATTTAAATGTGTCAAAGTGTTTAAACCAACTGTCAAAACTTTAATGGCCTTCAGAATCCGTTTTGTATAAGTAGCGAAACCTGCGGTAACAGGGGAAAGAGGGAAGTAGCTGAAAAATCGACCTGAAAAGCGCAAAATGGCGAATATGGTCTCTTTAAAAGACTCTGACGTAAAAGTGGGCAACCAGCTGCCTCAATCCTTATTCCGCCTTCCTTACGAAAGTTTTGGTATACCAACATATTCCCGGTTTTTTGTACTGAAAGAAAATAGCAGAGAGACAGTGATGGTGGAACTTCCTCATTTCCCACTATTCTTAGCTGGTGCTGTGTTCTTAAATTCTACTTCCCCATAACTCGCTGTATCAGAAACCATATCTTTTGTACATCTATAAACGCTTTTTTACCTACGACTACCATTCTTGTTATTATGGTCAAAATAATAATAATAATAGTTACTGTTATTACTCCTATTAGCACTGTTAGTTCATAGTCAACACTATTTACTCACACTGCCACTACAGACACTTAAATCATTGTAAAACCTCAGTCTAACATAACAGTGGCGACACTCCGTCTCGTTTTTGTTACCCCAGCGAGAGCAGCGCCCGAAGCAGCCAGCAAGCGACAATTCTGAATACGACGTCGAATAGTGCGAAAAGTAACGTTTATACTGATTTATAACATACTTCTTACAATAGGGAATATTTGTAATTATTTAGTGTCCTGAGAACCCTCAGAGATACAAAATGGTACATTAAAGTGCAGTTTACTTACGATTCTCTTCTAACTTACATAAATTTACTGAGTACTGCCTTTTTCCTTTAATAACAAAAATTTGCTAAAACTTCAGAAGGCCTGTCCTTTTGCAGAAAGACGCCATTTATCTATCCAACAATGTGGAGTTTTATTTACCTCACTGTCAGCCAAATCAGTGAATCTGGAATGTAGGAAACCTATACGGAATTTAATATCTATATTGTTTAACGTAACAAATAAGCCACCATGCCTGTAGCTTAAGGGAAACCACATAGGTTTGATAATAAGTTGTCAAAAGCAACAAAACTCTTTCCCAACACAGAAGAAACAAATCCCACACTTATTACTAAATCTGAGCCACAAACAGCAAGAACCTTCAACACATTTGCTTTTGAAGCAAGAGTAATTATATTTACGAAAATATTCGTGTATTATGAAGTCGATTGAAATATAAAAATGGTCGAATCGTAAAGACTCCATAAAAAAATTTAAATGCCAAGGAAAATACCTATGATAATAACAACAAAGAACAGCAGGAATAAACGCTTTTCGTGCATGAAATATGTGTTTGTATTTTCTTGATTTCAGCGCAGTAAGTTGCAATACACACATATCTGAAAATATTTAATCATGAATAAGTTGTAGCTTTTGCCATTGAATCTGTGTGTTTGGCTATTTTTACTTGTCCTTTGAGATTATTCTTGTCTCTTGATAATATATCAACACACGGAACGGAAGATATATTAACTATTTTGTTAATCAAGTACAAAATAATTAAGAACAAACATTATGCCTACAACGCATATTACTTTCTGCGCTAGTGTCGTTCCAGCTGTCAAATAGTAACAACTTTCGCACAAGAGAATGTTGTGACTATACGCATTAGACTGTGGTAATACTATTTGTCTTATTAAAACTGCTATTTCATAGGCACCTTTGATGTATGTGAGAAACCCTGGTCCAAAGAAAAAGAGAAGAGAACACGAACCTCCTTAAGTTTTTGGCCACAACGCACACCTGCTCTCCATAAGGGTTGTATAGAATTTTATATGGAAGGGGTCGTAAATAGCACCTGAAAATCGGATAGTACCGAAAGAGAAAGAGAGACGTTACCTGAAAGTGGAGAGGGATTGCGCCATAAGGAGGCTCAACAGTTTTGCTAATTACGTACTTTTCATGAACAACAGTCACAGTAGTCTTTTAGTTTTCCTTTATTAACCTAAAATTTAACCTTTTGTTGTCAAATTGCGCTATTTGTTTATTCTCTTTGCCACAAATTGTAGTGCACAGATTCCATTTTTTACCATTTCTCATCTTTGTATTGCAGAGCATTTCCCAATTAGATTGCATGGTGTCCAGTTGCCAGGTGCGTCTCAGAAATCAACAAGCAATAATTCGTTGTATCATTGTTATTTCAAGGCGTCCTACGCAGCCATGTGTATTGTGTTGATATAACTCACAGTATGTTATTCTGGTAGGTTTCATTGCCCCCTACAGGGGGGAAAATCTTTACGAATATTAATTTTTTATAATATGCTCTTGTTCAAATACAAATCATTTTACTTCGACCTATGTAGAGAAATGTTGTCACCAGTATTTTCGTGGTATAACGCTCGTTCACATCGATTTTTATCTACGGCCTTCCGTATCGCTGAATATAAAGTTATATCGTCGGCATATAATGCTTCGCTCAAGGCAAGGCCATAGGGGAAATGATTCAATATATTATACACAGTGCAGGAGCCTATAAGGTATAACAACTTCTATTTTAAGAATAACTAAACATCTTTTACCAAAATAGTAATCCGGCCAACATCTCTTTCTCCTAAATTTGAGTGATCTGGTTTGAGATTGAGGCGTTGGTATTGCTCGTAAGAACTTACAAATGTCTCTTTATGTTAAGTTCACACATTCAGCTCTACAGAATCGGCCATAATACTGGACTATTTTCAAATTTATTTAATAACTTCTCAGAATGAAAATGCTTAGTGTGTAATTGAGTAGCTGGTTCGTTCGAGATGTTGCGGGGGTTGTCATCCCAAGTATCTAACGTGATAAAACGTGTTTTATTTCGAAAAGAGAAAAGTTTCATCTCATTATAGTGATCTAGTTCCTCATCAAACTGATTTCTTCCACATTGTCTTCGGTTAACTATATCGACTACTAACAGTGTACGCACAAAAAAAAAAGAATCTCTGTAGCGCGGTAAATAAATCTCTGGTTGGCGGTAAACTAAGCTATTGTGGGCGGGAAAAAGTTAATGTTGTGAAGTTAAAGTTGTGTGCGTTTTGCAATGATTTATACATTGTTTTAATAGATTGTACACTCTAGATGTGACACTTCGAACCTAGTTTTATAATGTGTTTAAATACAGACATGCATGTATACGGACAAATGTTAATTTTGTGGAAAGAGTTATGACAGACTTCACGTGTCAGTCTTGTTCAGGTCAAATTGTGTAAGACCTTGTAGCAAGAGTAAACAGGTATGAGGTGTTTTCATATTAAACGTACAAGCTAGGAGCAATGGAACAACTAATGTATATGGTCGTAAGAAATAGTATTAAAGAATTGGTTGTGGTAAGCAGATTGCTGCATATTGCACTATCTTTATTGCAGGCGGTCACCACAAGACACCAGTGCCATCAAACACTGTAGACTACGATGATCCTTAGTAACGAGAAGCTGAGTAGTGTGATGTATTAGGAGTATTTTCGAATCTAGAGGTAAATTTAATTGCTCATGTATTGTAGTTTTGTGTTACTATCCAAACACATCTAAGATAGTTGTACAGAAAAGTAAGAGTGTCAGGTTTACTTTTTGGAACCATCAGTTGCTACGAAAGAAAGTTATGACGTCTGTTAGTTTCGTAGACACGACAATATTAGCAACATTGTGGCATTGTTGCACGTATTTTAATGATCAGGGAAATGAGAATAACGTCGACAACATTTTGGGAGGAAGGAAAATAGTCCGACTTAAATCGTTTGGAATAATTTTCTTATTCTACATTGTCTGATATACAAGGTGTTAGTTTTATTTACAAACTGGTGTGGTGAACGCACTGTGTTTTTGTGAATATATAGAAAAAACACGCAGCTCATGAACCTGCAAAATATCTCCTCCCCCCTCCCCAATACATGTCTTGACAACCTTGTTTTGGATATGTAGCTACAAGCGTTACTGTCAGCATATACTGATTTTGCATATTATGTTATCAACTAATTTTTCAAACATTTTTTTCTGTCATGTGTGAATGTATGTCACTATCTCATATTTCATTTCTTCTTTTTACATACCATTCCTCTTTCACTGTTATGTTTTTATATTAGTGTCTGTTCTTGAATATCGAAATTCTGTGCTGGTTCTTCATCCTGTTGGCAAGATTCACTGTACAACTTTCTTCAGTAATGATGCTTTAATTTTCTGTGTACTGTACTTGAATAAGATTAGGGCCTAACATGGTAGCTACAGATATTTGTTTACAGGGCAGCTCCTATAGCAGCAGTCATTCTGGGAAGTAGTTACTCCTGTTATTTTGACAAATTAGTTGCTCTGCTATCTCTGATGCTACTAGTGGGGGGTGTAAGTATCACCTTTGGATGCGAATGACTATTGCTGTGTTAATGTAACTTCCATGATTTATTTGCTTTGTGTAATTTGTGTATCTACGATATATACTATCTGTTCTCAGCAGTATGTAACAAGTTTTGGCTGCAGCAACAGACACTGCTTGTTTACTAGTGAGCCAGTGACTGTTAATAGCTTTGTTATTCTCAATCATGTCTAAAGAACTCTTATATTTTATATGATAATGGTTATTTTGGATGGGTCAATGGAAGCGCCTGATCCCACCTGTTGGCTTTGACCCGTGACATAATCCTATTGTGATGTGTGACATCATGACGGTGTGGCGTTTAGCTTGTGAGTGTGGCGGATCTATAATTATTGTTTTGATGCGGTCGGTGGTGCTCTCTCTTGGGGTTTTTATGGGTTGCGTGTTATGTGGTGTATGGGGGTTTAGTTGCTTGTTAGTCCTTGACGCGTTCGGTATTTGTGTTGACTATGCGTTTGCAGGAATAGTTTCCAGTGAGTTAATGATTTAGTTTTTCTTGTGTCCAAGTTATTGTAGTGTTGTTTGCTGTTTGTCTTGTGATTTGTTTATGCATTTTAGGTGTGGATATGACTGACAAGTGTTTGTGTGCATAGATGGGGAACAGTGCTTTGTCCCTCATCAAGTTTCTCCAGCTTTTTGGGCTGTTGGCCAAAGGGGTGAAGTGCTCTGTCTGTCCGGAGGAAATGTGATTGACGAAAGTTCCGGCATCTCGGACCAGGGACGACTACATGTAGGGGTGCCGTAGGAATAACCTATGGCACTCTATAAGGCGAGCTTCCTGGTTCGAGAAGTCTTAAGTTGAGCATTCGAGAAAATGTGTTAATGACTTATCATTTTTGTTATTCTCCCACAGTTTCTGTGTGAATGGGATTGGTGTGAGTGAGAGGACTGTGCTTGAATGGTTTTCATTTTGTCGGGAAGTGCGTTCGGAGTATATTAAGTACAGGGGTAAGTTGGGTGGGCCTGGGGTGGTGGTGGAGGTTGACGAGTCACAGTTTGGGAGGAAGTAGTATGGGAGGGGTAAGTCTGTGGTTGGTGTATGGGTGTGGGGGGGGCTGTTGTATTGGAGCGGGGGGGGGGGGTGGTTTTTCAGAATGTTATTTAGGGTTTTGGAGGGGCAGACAAAAAGGGAATTAGTGGGATTAATTGAGGATTTCATGGAAGAGGGGAGTACCATAATTGGAGACACATTTTCGTCTTATAGGGGGTTGTGTGAGCGAGGATACAATCATTTAGCAGTTAATCATAATGCTGAGTTTAAAAATTGTGAGACCTGGGCCTGTACGAATACAATAGAGGGGTTTTTGGAGGCCGTTAAGTCAGTTATTGGGAGCGGGAAGAGGCACTCTTCTAACCTTCAGTCTCATTTAGACGAGTTCTTTTTGCGGAAGAGCGTCTCTGAGGGCTATTGTATTTTTAGGGTTTTTTAAAGGGCAGTTAGTAGTATTTGTAGGCCGAAGGTGTCGGGGGGGGGGGGGGGGGGTTAGTTGCTGGCAAGGTATTTTGGAGGTAGGTGGGTGGGGGGTGGGTGTTGTTTTGTGATTTTGTTGTTGTGGATCTCTTTTGTTGCAGTTGTTGTTGAGTTGTAGTGTGTGATTGAGATTTTTTTTGTTTTTATTTGTTTCCTGTTGACATATATAGATCAAGGGAAATGTTTGACTCCAATTTGGCTTTTCTAGGGTTTTTTTTTTTAAGCAATAATTGTGGCATTGGTGTTTGTTTCGGAGTTTTATAATGCGATATCGATAGTTGCTGTTGGGCTATATAGGTCAAGCGAAGTGACTGATTCCGGAGGATATGGTGTGTAGTGGAATTTGGGAAGGTTGTGGGGTCATTTTATTTTGTCGTTTAGTGTCTTTTGGTACAGTGGCATTTGTTTATATTCAGTTTGTCCCCACCCAAAAACCCCCATTGGTTTCATTATATTTTTGGAGGAAGATGTGTGTGATGGTTTTTTGATCTATTTTCGTGTTTGTTGTCATGTTTACGTAATGACATCATAAGCACAATATGGGAGTTGTTGTGAATGGTGGTTTCTGCCATATTGGTGACGTCATGGGTCAAAGCAGACGGGTGGAATCGGCCGCTTGCAGTGGACACTTGCAGTGCCTTGATTATTGAATATTCTATTGAGATAGTGAAAAATGATGTGGGGCCAGTTTTTTTTTAAACAGTTGCATGAAAGAAATTCTATTTCTTTACCAGTTTCAGGCGCCTAGTGCCCTTCTTCAGAAAATCAGAATCAACACATTATTGTCAAATGTCACATGAACGACAGTACATGTACAGATATGGTATTATTTTTTACACTAATCTTCTGAAGGACACTAGGTGCATGAAATTGTTAAAGAAATAAAATTTATTTGTTGCAAGTGATTGCAAATTTTTGACAAATATTTTTACAATTCTTGAAGGAAGGTAGGTAAAGTGCTGCTTTTTGATGGTAATTTTGTGTTTACTGCTTTTGTGTTGTATGACTTGAATGTAAGACTAATGATTTATTCACCCATCACATTGACGTACATCCTATCAAGGAGAACCTTCAGGCATGTGGAAAGAATCAGTATACATTAACAAAATACAAGTAAATCACAATAAATATAAGCTCTTGCTGTGTGTTGCTTCTTGATATTTATTCTTATCGCAGGCAAATGTAATCAGTTACAATTAAAGAGAGTTGCTTCTTTGAAAAAGCCTCAGCCATCTCAAGTTGCCAATGTCCTATTGGTAGCTAAAATTTACTTGATGACAGGTATTTTTCAGAGGAAATAATTACTTACATCTGTAAAAACACAGCCCAGTTTGCAGTATGTTGTTTTCAATTTATTCATTGGAACCACGAAATCATTTTAGTACAATTTTTATGTGTGATAAATAAACAGTATTTGATAAATCAGGGGTAAGTTCCTACTTATGAGTTCCAGAATTTCAGAGACAACACCAAGCAAGAACAGTTTACTTTACCTTAAATATTTCATTTCTACATGAATTTGAAATCAGAAGACATACAATAAAAAGGATGATTCAAAAAAAGTTTACTAAATGGCATTGCACATCAGGCATACAATAAGGATCAGTAATCACATACAAACTGGGTATTGCAAACGCCATGGGATGCCGCTACAATTAAGAGAGAGTGTTGCTAAGCAAACACGCATGGATACCGTCGCCATTCATGGCTTGGAAACGTTGGAAGTAACATGGCTAACTACAAATGCTGCAAAATGGCGGAGAAGCATTCGATGTATGGCGCGACCCACTGCAGTGGATGAGAAGCCATGTCATTGTATCATGCAAAATTGTCGATAGAAATATTTCATGCCATTCATTATTTGGCACCCTGCATTATTAATTGTGCAAAACTGGCTCTTCCACGTGCACAACCCAGATTCTGGTCACCAGTGAACAACACAGCCAGTTGTGTGGAAGAAAGCATTCTCGAAAGGGTGCTGCATGTGCCATCAACAAGTACATGAAGTGTATCCCATGCCACTTATGTCCCCCAACCCTTTGTCAGGCGCATTGTACACAACAAAGGACTGCATCCATTTCATTTCCAGTGGATCCAGGCATTACAACTGGAAGACTAAAAGTGCTGTAGGGTTTGTGTGGTGGTTTCTGCAGGAATTTCTTCCAGACAGAAGTTTCACAGTGAGTATACTTCTCACTAATGAGGCTGCATTCTCACTCAAGGGTGTGATGACCAATCACAACCTGCTATGGGGGTGGATGTTAATTCATGTGCTACATGTTCTCATTTCTCAAAATGCTAATTTACCCTTAAATTTTGGGCTGGCATCTTCGGAGACTGTGTAATTGGGTCGTACATTCTCCTGAACTGACTGTATGGTCCCACATATCTTGTATTCCTGTGATACTTTCTGTCGAACATACTGAATGATGTTCCCATGCCTATTTGTCACTGCATTCGATTTCAGCACCCCCCCCCCCCCCACCCCCCTCCCCACGTGCATTGCAGCAGGCAAATGTGGGCACATCTGCAGGCAACCTATCCTGGCCACTTGCTTGATCACAGTGGATCAATCACATGGCCACCTTGATGGTTTGTCCTGTGCGTGGGGGGGGATCTGAAGGGCCTTATGTATGAAACACTTGTTACATCACCAGAGGACCTAGTGGGCAGGATTGTTGCAGCAGTGGTATGTCTTCGAGATGCACCAGGTATCTTTCAGAGGGTGTGCTGTCCCATGGAGCGTCAATGTCAGGTGTGTTTCGATGCATTTAGACAAAACTTCAAGCATTGCCTGTAGTGGACATCCATTTGTAACATGTAACTGAATAACTGCAGTGCCATTTAGTAGTGCAGATGGCCTCTGCAACCTCCCATTTTCTATGTGCTTACTGATTCTTGTTATATGCCTGATGTGCCATGTCAATTTGCAAACATTTTTTTTGAATCGCTCTGTATAACAGCTCCTGTATGGTGTCTTCTTTTCCATGAGTTTGTATGTACGTATACATAGGTTAAGTTGCCTCATTTCATATGCATGTAGTTCATAGTTACGTTCAAACATATGATCTTTTTTTAAGATGCCCTTTTTTAAAAATAAGTATTTCATATATGATACAAACAAGACAGGCAGTATTTGTAGACTTTGGGTATACAGGAATCCCTTTATTAACCTTTCTTTATCACTGTGATGGTAGCTTTTTCCTGACTCGTTTCAGTTACACTTGTGCTTATGTTGAGTGACTGGAGTAAATATTGTCTTTGAATTTATTAGATTTTAAGAAATCAGTATTCAAGTCACCACATATAATTACATTTTCCTTTTGAGTGTTTATTTCTTCCAGAAGTTCCTCTGTTTGATTATACAACATGGTCTTCTCTCCATCTGGTGACCTGTACAAGCAAATAATAATTTTATTTTGCTTTCGTAATTAAGCTATAATGTGTTCTATATCATTTTCATTGGATTTAAAATTTTCTTTAACATATACACAGATACCCCATGACTTGATGATTTTCAACAAAACTTGCTTGCAAGTTCGAACAGTGAGGTATGTCAGCCTTAGCATACCTTGTTTAAGCAAGTATATGGTAATGTATAGGATAAAAATGTCATTCATATAATTTTTAACATTATTTCTTCTTTACGTAGTTTGTTGGGCAGCAATGGAACATTCCAATGGAGCTTTCTAAAAGTGGGTACAGAGAATATACCATGATTTGCGTGACCACGTCTCTTTTTGCACCAGTTTGTGTACTGAACAAACAAAATAATCAGTGTGGGAACAAAAGTATTGCTGACTAGTGAGAGTGATGAAGCACATGCTCTGATACTGTGTGAGTGAGCAGTTTGGTCTGTTTTTGTAGCCTTTAGTCATGTAGCTATATGACTTGGGTTGTCCTCAGGAAAGAGGTTTTTCTGCATATGTACGACATGCTTGATTAAGCGATGCTATCAAATACTGGATTTTCATACCCTGATTCCTCTCGCCTTCCCTGCTTTATGGACTTCTTGGTGTTTGATTTTTGGCTGGTTGGTTCACTGGATGTGGGATTCTGCTATGCTACTGTGAGATGTTTCTAATTTTCACTTTCTTACTGTCCTTTATCACCCATCTATCAGTTAATGACTACTAACAAAAGTTTTCAACCCTTGTATGTAAATAATGAGTAATTTGTAGAAAGAGTTCCTTATGAGGTATCTTTTTCAATTTTCGTTTGAACTGTTTGGGATTACCATTTTCTTGCTGTGTTACTGTGATGTGTGTTTGAATAACTGTGCTCAAGAATATGTAACTCCTCTGTGGACTGTAAACAAATAAGCAGTCAACATGAAAATTATTCTTTCCATGTACTGTGGTAATGAGGATCACAATTCAGCTGAAATGTTTCTCTTCGATTAGCAACAAAACCCATTAAGTAGTAAATGTGCTGGGACAAGAATTTGAAAATCATTAAAAATGTTTCTGCGAGATGGGTCTCCCTACTTCACAGTATACTTACTGCTTGCTTCTGTTGAATACAGGAGAAACTGGTACCTTTAGGTTAGGACAATGAGAAATCCCTCTAAGGGCAAAACATGGTGAACTGAGTTCTGTGATTAGATTGTGTGTTGACTTCATTTTAACTTGCTGTCTCAGTTAATCTCTCTGTCTGGTGCTGGGAAATCTTTTTTGCTTGTTTGAAGTTCCATAATATGTATCTTTGTGAGATGAAGAATTAAATTGTCAGCTGTGAATCAGTTGCTGCCTCGTCCAGCTATTGAGGTCTCTCTTGAAGTTAATATAGAACCCTTGATTATTATGCTTATGTCATCAACAGACAGTCACAATTTTGAACTGTCATTTGAAGTAATTGGAATACAATTTAAGTAAGTTAAGAAAAAGAGGGCACTCAGTTTGGGCTTGTTCCCCCATTCTGGGGTTAGAGTCATTGTTGTGACTCAATCTAAGACACTCTGCTTTGTGTTGTAAGGTGAGACTCTGAACACACAAGTGCGTTCTCTACAATGCTATTAACATTTCATTTTGCCATCAGTGCAATGAAAGGCTGTAGAAAGATTGCAAAATATAAATCAGTTGGATAACTTATTTTATCTGGAAACTTACTGTGTATTTAAAAAACTTTTCTTTTTATTTGCTTTATTTTCTTCCCCAAACTAGTTTCACCGACAATATCACCATCAGCATTTTTTCCCTGAAACGAGCAAAAATAGTGTCATTACAAACATTATAAAACATCATTAACGTATGTACTGTGTGGTTCCAAATATTGTATTCTCTGAATAGTTTAATAATATCTTACTTTGTCACTCTGAGGCTTTTCGGTTTGTTGCTGTTATTTTCCAGCATTTGTTTTGTTTTGGTTGTTGTTTGTTCAGAATACATTGTCATCTGCAACTGTATGAGTGTTTGTTATTATCAAACACGAAAAAGTGAACTTTTTTATGTCAGTGTTACACTAATGGGAATTGCAGTAGTGTTAAGAATACAGTTTTGGTGTGCAGTAGGTTGTTTCATAATTTATCATGTAGTCATATTTGTTGGTCGGCTTGCAGTTGCTTTTAAATATAGAAAATGCATGTTTTAGAGTAAAGATGCAAAGAAACCGACTGATGACAGCAATATTGTCACTGAAACTAGTTTGAGAAATAAAATGAAATAAATAAAAACAAAAGTGTTTTGTATCAAAATGGACCCAAATCGCATATAGTTCGGATAATTTAGCTTTGCTAACACTTTATTCATTGGGTCTTTCATTGCTTTCTTTGTTGAGAACTCTGTATGAAAGCTATGCCGAGAGGCAGTTGACAAGTTCTGTTCAGTTAAATGATTCAGTATTCCTTCATAGACCGCTTTCTCAACCATTTTTGAAAACAGGTGTGAATAGGTCTGCAATAAGGGGTTCTTTGCTTATCTTTAGTTGTGTAAATGAATGTTACTTCACGTTATTTATGTCTATCAAAAATATGCAGTGAGTCGTTGATTGATTAGAAATTTGGCTAAAGGGTAATACTTTTCATGTTGGCACAATTTTAATGTTCTGTTGAGACACCATCATAAGTAAAGTTGTGACTTTTTACCAACCAGGTGAATGTATTAATCCCCTTAGGAGTTGCATTGAAAAAACTGATGTCTATTCATGTGTACCATATTCCTAGGTTTTTCTAGAACTTGGACTATCTTCTCAGAGGTAATCAAACCTGCTGACTTTTACAGTTTATTCATAAAATTTATGGAAATTGTAGCATTGTACGGGTGGACAGTGTCATTTTATAACTTCAAAGACAAAAATTTGATATGTTAACATTGGATGACCATTCCACTTCTGTACAATCGATTGTGTTGATCGAAAGAAGTCTATGGTAGTCGATAATTCATTCTTTGATGTGATTGTGTTATCATTGGAATTGAATTTAGAACTGGTGTAACAGTTCTTCCGTAAGAATCTAACATGTTGACGGCCTCTGCTGCACAAATTCTTTGTTCTGCTCCATTCCCTTGTTGTGGTTTAACCTATATTCTTTGACCAACTGTGTGTGTGTGTGTGTGTGTGTGTGTGTGTGTGTGTGTGTGTGTGTTTCCTATTTGATGGCAAGTTACATGTGCCAGGAATCTGGCATTGTTGTCGCTATTTGTTTCTTACTTTTACAGCATGAGAGGTCTCTCAGATATTTCCTCCAGAAGGCTTAGACCCACAGAAATATCACTCCTTTCCAAAGGAATCACCTTTTGCCCCACTCCCAAATTCAGCCATGCAGGACTACTTAAAGACCTTCTCTCCTCCCAGTCCCTACAGTGGAAACACTTTTTCGCCACCAACCTGACCAATCAGACTCAACCAAAGACCAATATTGAACCTTGCCTAACTCAGTTCACTCCTCCATCCAACCGTGATCCATCCCCTGTAACTTTCCCAGAATTTTTTAACCTTGAACCTTGGCTCACCATCATTCCCCAAATCCCTCAACATGCAAACTAACCTTACAACCGCAGAAAGAACCGCAGTCCATCATCTAAAAACTGATCCCGACCTTATAATCCTACCTGCAGACAAAGTCTCTACCACCTTTGTTGTGAACCGCAAGGATTACGTGGCAGAAGGACTCCAGCTGTCAGATACTTCCACCTACAAACCATGCCACAGTGATCCTATCTCA